>NC_054744.1:27445042-27505042 GCF_018143015.1 Lytechinus variegatus | reverse complement strand
TTAGTATTTACGTTGCTATACAGTGCGTATCAAAAAAAGCTTACACTTAGAAAAAATCCTGTAAAATTATACATTGGTAATATCCTGGTGATTTTTACACATTTTAACATTGGTACAGATCCATTTAAGCAAATGACGATATAACCGTCGAAAAATATGTCCGATTGAGTGAGCACCATGCACGTACTTTTGAAAAGCTAGTAAAAAATGATTTGCGCAGAATTTTGAAATAGTTATGCGAATAAAAGTAGACCTTAATCATGAAGAACAATTGGAATTTTAGCTAGTAAAATTTATTTGTAGATATATTTACCTTTTTAACTTGTTTCCTTGCTCAAAACGCTTCGAAGAGTGCATTACGCCCCACCCGCTCACACACCGAGGCCATCGTGACGATATTTGCTTTACACTGAGCTGTGATTTACATAAAATGGCTCAGGCATTTTTTTTTTGCCTCTATTAGAGGATTTATTAACATCAAAATCAGGGGTTACACAATAAGTCACATTCAAATCAAAGGTTACACAATCATAAATCATGAAAAATATAAGTATTATTACAATAATTACAAAGTCATATCTACGTTACATAGGTTTTCTTACATGAATCGTAACAAGCTCTTGGGCAGTTCATCTCTTTTTTGGTCTTTTTACTAGCAATGTTGTACATTTCTATCCGTTTTTTAATTTCTTTTATAAATACATGTTTCAAAACAAAATTTCTTTTTTCGATTCCTGATTTGTTTCTATCCAAAATAACTTTATATATTGACCAAAATGCAATAGTTACAAAGGTATTTGTTTTACTATCACTTTCAACTTTAAGTAACTGCTTGATGTTTACTTCTACTTTTACATTGTAAACTTCTCGCAAAATAATTTTGATATATTTGAAAAAGGATTTATTTACTTCACAGTCAATAAAAGCATGTATAATATCTTCTTTAACCTTGCATGTTGGACACAAATCATCTGTTGCAAAATTCCATTTGAACAGGTTACTTCTTACTGGTAAGAGATTATATAATAACTTAAGATTGAACTCTCGTAATTCATTTTCTCTAACTTGAATAAGATTATTTTTAAATACATTTGCCCAATTTACATTAATATCAAGTTTGTTCTCCCAATATAAACAGCATTTATTGGTGAAAGTATTTTTTGAGGGAAACAGGTTATATATAGTATTACTACTCAGATCACTGATGCATTTCAAACTTTTTCCAATCATTACCTGGGGAGCAATAAAACCATGAGGTCGGATAGTGATGCCACTATTATCGCTCAAACTTTTTATCCAAATTGCTGGTATTGCCTTTTTTAATTTTGTATAGTCGAAAATAACAGTATTTTTACTTCTTTTTATATCGATCTTTCTCTGAATGTTTTCCATTGGTATGTAACCATTTCTCCCAATAATATCTGTTAAGTAAACTATACCACTTCTATACCAGTCTTTATAAAATAAAGACTGGTTATCAAATATTATATGTTTATTATGCCAAAGTATTTGATTTCGAATATCATTACAGTTAGGGTTAGACATACACACATCTTTCAATGTGGTAACAGTTCTAAAAAATTCCCAGGCCTCCAATATTTCTTTGTAAAACGTTGGTATTTTCCTTTCGTTTATAATTTTCAGTGTTTTAATATTGAAATTACAATTTAAAAGGAACGAGATACCTCCTAGGAGGTCAAACCAATATGAACACATTTTTTTCCATATTTCTGTTTTGTCATTCAAAAACCTTCCTAACCATTTTAACCGAAAGCTTAACATTTGATGGTAAACATCAGTCATTTTTATTCCACCATTTATATAATTTTCTGTTAAAGTACATCTTTTAATTTTTTCTACTTTTCTGTTCCAAATGAATCTATACACTATATTATTTAACATTTTCAGGAATTTCGTTGGAATGGAGTCAACAATGCTCAAATGTATTATTTGACTAAGTGCTAAACATTTAAGAATAGTTACCCGACCAAAAATAGTTAAGTTTCGTTTTGACCAGCTTTCAAGAGTCTTTTTCAATTTAGTTAATTTTTCTTCCCACTCTAAGTTTAGCGATTTGTCATTATCAGAATGAATATAATGACCTAAGTATTTTACAGGTTTTACAGTCCAAGATAAATTGTATTTTTTAATATCATATTTATTACTTGTATCTCCTAACCATATCAGTGCTGTTTTTTCTTTATTAATCTTTGGTCCTGCTATTCTACCAAAGGTTTTTAATTCATTTAATATTTTTCTTAACGATTTTTCATCTTGAACAAAAAACAGAGTATCGTCAGCATATTGTAACAGTTTAAGTTGAACGTCATGTTCTGTAATTTCAATAGGTTTGATCTTTTTGTTTTCTCTTATACTTATTGCTAAAAATTCGGCAGCGATGATAAACAAAAGGGCTGATAATGGACATCCCTGTCTTATACCTCTTCCAATATTAAAACTTGTTGAGATCCAACCGTTTACCAAAACAGAGCTTGAAATGTCTTTATAAAGAACTGAAATCCATTTACGGAATGATTCACCAAAATTGAATTTTTCCAAACACACGTTTAAAAATTCTATATTCAAAACATCGAAAGCTTTCGTGAAGTCTGCTAACATAATGGCACCTGTTTTACAATGCTTATTGAAAAAAACCGATAACATCTTTTGTTAACCTTACATTACAAGCTGAGAGACGTCCCTTTATATACCCAGTTTGATTTTCATGAATAATTTCGTCAACAACTTTATGGACTCTGGCAGCTAGGACAGCTGCTATTATTTTGTAATCACAGTTCAGCAGTGTAATAGGTCTCCAATTCTTAAGTTCTTTACAGTCACCTTTATTGAATAATAAAGTGATAAGACCTTTTCGCTGGGTATCTGACATAATTCCTGACATGTAACATTCATTCAGACTTTCTACTAGAAGGTCTTTCAACAAAGGCCAAAACGTTTGATAAAATTCAATCGAAAGTCCGTCTGATCCAGGGGTCTTATTTTTTTGCATTGCAAATATAGCACGTTTACATTCTTCATGTGTTAACAATCCTTCGCACATCTGTTTGCTTTCATTTGTTAATTGATGCACAGTTTTAGATGATACATAATTTTTCATACAAATAATGTCATTTTCTTCACACGTTTCTTTTCTATATAATTCTGAATAAAAATTTACAACCTCTTCTAAAATATCTTCATTTTTTGTTATAACTTTCTGGTCCTTTTCACGTTTCATTTGTGAAATTTCTTTTTTCTTAGCATTATTTCTTTCTAACCCAAGAAAGTATTTGTTACTTCTTTCTCCTTCTTCCACCCATCATGCCCATCTTACTCGAGCCCTAATACCAGCTCCTTTACAATCATGTTTATACATTTTCTCTAATTTATCTTTTACATCAATATAGTTTTTATGCACATTTTCATCATCAACATTAACATCCATTTGTTTACTTAACTCACACAGGTCATTTTCTAATGATAACTTTATGTTTTTTCTCTGAAATGATTTTTCTCGACAATATTTTTGTGTGAATTCCTTTACTCTAATTTTAAAAAGTTCCCATTTTACAGCTGCTGGTAAACTCTTTTGAGAGAACGACTGAAAAATATCAATTATTTTGTTTTGATAATCATGATCTTTTAAGACATCAGTGTTATTTTTTGTTACGAGCCAAAAATCTAACCTTGAAGCTCTTTTTAGATGTCTGTTTCTCCAAGTAAACTGTTTGGTATTTGGATGCATCACTCTCCACATATCAAAGAGAGAGTGTTTCTTAATTATCTTTTTAAGGTTCGTAGATTTCTTATAATATAGAGTTTTCATACCTTGTACATCTTTACTCATGTCTAATACACAATTCCAGTCACCTCCTAGAATTAAATCACATTCTTTAAGTGTCGAATACTTTTCATTCAATTGACAATCTAATTTACCAAAAAACACTTCTCTCTGCTGTCTTTGAGTTGGAGCATATACATTTACTAACATTACATCGATATCATTTACTTTTGCGTGCAATATTAACAATTGCCCATTCATTCGAGTTTTAATAACAATATTTTGTACATTTAGTCTGTCATTAAAGAAAATAGAAACACCTCGAGAGTGATTGCTTCCATGATCGAAAAAACATGGCCCACGCCATTCGCTTCTTATGATATTTTCAATGTCTGATGACCAATATGTTTCTTGTAAAAATAAAACATCCACTTTTTGGTTCTTGACCCACTGAAAGATTTGATTTCTTTTTTCCTTATTTCTAAATCCTCTCACATTTAAACTTAGAATGTGACAATTTGTCATGAAGTTGAAATGATTGGGGGAAAAAGTAGTTTAACAACAAAAAAGAAAAGAAACAAAACAAAGTGTTTATCGTTCTTCGCTTTATTTCTTCTTTGGAAGTTTCTGTAGAGATTTTTGTTTTCTCTGCTGCTTTACGATTGCACTCTTTGTCTTCGTTGTATGCTTCGGTAATACGGGAGATTCGGCAGATAACTCTGACAACTCATGAACAGTGACGTCATCCTCGCTCAGCGTAACATCACTGGAACTGTCATCCGTTGCTATGGTTGAATGTGAACGGAAGACTCCACGTGTATCGTGATCAGGTGCATCAGAAACATCGGCTGAAAGAACTGTGGCATTCGATCCGTGTGTAGTCAGCGTCACTGTAGTGGCTGGATCTCTCATTGCTGTACTGCGATCGCGATCTCCTGTGAGGTGTTGTGTGATCTTCGCTTGGGATGGCGTCTGGTTGTCATGGTGCAGCGAACTCGCTTGACGTTTCGAAGCTAGAAGCTGGTCTATGGCTTGTTCCGCTGGGCTGGCTGTGGCTGCCGTACGATCTTCGACGTGGCTATCAAAGGAACTGCTCTGCGAGGTGGGCGTGGCATCAAAAGGGCACTGCATTTGAAGATGGCCTGGTTGTTTACATCGACGACAAACGACAGGATTGCTACACAGTGATCGATGATGACCTTCGCTCAGACATCTTGAACACACCACAGTAGATCTTTGGGTAGATGGGATCTGGCCAAAGTGAAAAATCTTCCCTTTGAAGGGGCCAAAGGTCAAGAATCTGGGCAAGGGTTTGGGGGTGGCTGTATGTACACAACCCTGTCACCAGTGAAGCAGTCCGTCAATTGACCATCCACCCTTAGCCTCTGGTAAATTATAGGTCCAAGTATCTTACAGTTCAATTTATCAAGTTCATCAGCTATCAAAGTGTCATGTGCAGATAGAGGGATATCTCTAATCACTAGACGTAGGCTATTTTCTTTCCCAGCGGAAAGAAAAGGGTTTGTGTCATACACTGTTACGTTTGCGTTTCTCATATTTATTCCATTTGTAATGAGTTTTATTCTAGAGTTTTGACTCTCGATATAGAGTCTCCAAAGGCCTCCAATTTTCTGCACTCCCTTTATTTCACGTCCTTGTACGCTACTCAGTAGACATTTGTATACTTCCTGGTTTGTTAGCGTATTTTCATTAACCGATGGTATGTCCTTATGTTTAATGAAGATAGGCTTACCTCCGATTGGTTGTGAAGACGGGAGATCGCTACTCGCTTTCCTAGCGTATGACGTGTCAGTACATGAACGTGCCGCCATATTCAAAATTCCAAATTCGGCTGAGACTCGTGAATTGAAATCCGTATTTGCAGGGTCACAGAAAAGTCATCCAAAGTCAATATCTAGAAAGAAAGTTTTAATGAATTCTCCGATGCAACGTCAAGTAAATATTTCTAGTCCAAGATGAATTCAAAGCGTTCAAAATGAGGAAATTTCACCGCAGTGAGAAAAGTCGTAACCAAATCAAATGACGGTGAAGTGCGCCCTCCAAGTATGAAAATGGCTCAGGCATGATTTTCATTTTATAAATCATTTTCAAGCTTTGAAAAGTGTGGAGAAACAAGTATTAAATGAAAATGAAATGTTAACGCACTTTAAATGATAAAAAATGATGAAAAATGCTGGAGATGTCTTATATAAACTTTTGTTCAGATTCAGTTACATGTATGTCCTCAAATCCAGCTGGCACAAAAAGGGTAAAGGTTGTGCTTACTAAGTGTTGAAATCTCAGTTTGGGTGGCGAAATTCTTTTAAAATGCTTGAATGTATTCGTTTTATTTATACTGGTTAAAAGTGCAAGGGAAATGTATAAGAAATGTTTCACAGGGTAAGTTTGATTTCGCCCTTTCCCCTTGACACAGCGTGAAAACGAGCATTTCTGCGCAAACAGATTTCTGCGAGCTTTACAAAAATGACAGTGCTTACTCTGTCAAAACTTTTACTTCCATTGGATAGATGAGACCCAAACCCAAGAATATACAGTGCCGGCCGCGGGAAACGTCACGCCCGAGCACGCAAACAGCCTAGGGGGCTTTCGCGTCTAACCGAGGGTATTCAAGGTGAGCAGTCTAGGGCGTTTAGAAGGGCCCGCGGTTTCCTGCGTGCTATATATTATTGGCCGTGCCCGCACTTACCCTAGGAAATCCTAGGGTACGTACATCGCACTATGTTTACATATACATGTTCTTCGATTATCTTGTGATAGACCATTATGTTTTTAAACTAGCGTGATGGGGATCTATTGTAGGTTGATTTTTTTATTTAAGATGTTATTTGTTTTCTTTTCTTTCAACCTTTCTTTCATTCTTTAATTTCTGTTTCCCTTTTAATTCTTTTCCCTTATTATTTCTTTCCCTTCTTTCCTTCCCTGTTTCCTTTCCGTTTTTCTTCTGTCTTTGTTTCTTTCAAATAATGAAGGAATTATTTTTCTTTCGTTCTTCCCTTCTTTCTTTCTCTTTTTTCTTACTTTTCTCTCAATATATTTTTTCTTTCACACATTCATTCATCTTCCCTTCCTTTATTTTAATTCTTTCTTCCTTTATTCATTTCAAGTAATGACAGAAACCGTTATCTGTCTTTTATTCTTTCTTTCAACCTTTTAATCATACTTTTTCCTTTAAATTTTACTTCTTTTTTTCTTTCTTTCTTTCCTCTCAATTCATTTCTTGCTTCCTTCTTTCTTCCACTAACCCTCCCTTCCCTTTCTTGATATATTTTGTTAACAAGTCTAACATTGTGTGGCCTTTTTTTGTTGATTTTTTTGGCCTGGCTCGGTCGATCCTATGTAGTGCTTTGCCGATTGTCCCGTATTTAATTTTGTGAAATCTGGTCACCCCGGCTGGAACGTCGAAGCTATTATCGCAATGAATCTAAACTTTTCGACATATAGATACATGCATGTACTCTCGGACGAAGGCCTTCCCCGAGTCTTGACATTTTTTCAGTGCTCATTTATCCTTTCCTTTCGCTGGAATAGTCACAATGATCGTTGATTACGATACAACGTTACGACGTGTTTATGACATCGGTCATGCGCGAGGTCGACTCATGATATTTCACCGCCTCCTTTTTGTGCCACGATCTTTCTTTGATTTCTTTAAAGGGGGTTGTCGATTACGATCCGACGTTGGTGTGTTCTTTCGACATCACATCATGCACGGAAGGCAAGAGCCCCACTTATTGTCATTTTATCTCATTTCGGTATTGATATTTTCTAAACCTTTATCATAATAAGCGGGGTAGGGGGTCGGGGGGAGAGCAAAAAATCCCTCTCATATCGGGGAAAATTGTTCTTTCTCACATCATAAAAAGTAGACGCGCAAAAAGCGAACACCAGCAAAACTGGTTGTGCTCATCGATTTTTTTTTATTTGGTTCTTTTGTTATTGTCAACAGTCTGGGAGAGTCTTTCTCCCCGTCCACGCCGACCCCTCTCCTTTGATCACATCCTCTTCCCAATTTATGACAGGATGTTCTTAGAAATGGGGGGGGGCATTAATTTGTTGATGCGTCAACAAGAATAAGGATATTCTTTTCATTTCGGTTCAAATCGGGTCTCCCAAGCCCTCACCCTATAAAAAGTATAGATTTACTTTAATATAACATCACTTTTAGGTTTGTCTTTTAGCTAAAACATCTGATTTCTTGAGAGAGGGATTGAGAGAGAAAGACATGCAAGATGTTTTATTTTGCTGATTGATATATTTCCTGTAATAAAACATGGAAACGAAATTTAAAACTAATTTTTCATTCTTTTTTGCGGAATCGTAAAAAATTCAATTAATTTTAAAATGATAAAACCAAGTCACAACATCCTGTATTACAAAATTAAGTTTTACGTGGCAGATCAAAATAATAGTACATGATATTTTTAAAGCGCACTTTCCATCTTGATTATATGCTCAATGCGGTTCAGAGCAGAACAACAACAAAAGGTATTTGCTTATATGTATTTATTAAAAACTTTCCTAAGTCATTTAGCTTCAATGTTTAAACACGTACCCAAGCAAAAGTATGTTTTCGAAAGCTACTATGACGTATTGTATGGAATGGGTTCTTAACGAGGTAATTATCACTTGCCGACAAAGCAACAATGGAGCTATACAAACCATTCTTTTCTTTTGTTAAGAATTTTAGCGGGTACTCACGCAAACGCTAACTATCAAACCTAACTATTCTTTTCGGGGAACAAAGGAGTTAGTTAAGCCAAGTTGAAGAATAAAAGCCCGTCCCGGTTCACCTCTATATAATATAGTCGAAAATCCCTTTAATCATCACGCGTGAGCATTACTGAATAAAACAAGTTTCATAACTATATCCTTTTCTATCCTTATCCTTGTTTCTTTTCTTAGGCCTTTTTTCTCTCTCTCTTTCTCCCCTTCAGTAACTTTTTTCCCCTCTATTTCATCTTTCTCAATTTTCCCTTCCTTTTTAATTTCTCACCCCTTATTCTTTCTCTTATTCCAACTTTCTTTTATTTCCCTTCCACCTTCCCTCTTTTCTATCTCACCTTCGCTTTTTTTATCCCTTCTGTTTTTTCTCTCTCTAGCTTCTTGTTTTAATTTCCCCCTTCCTTATCCCTTCTCCATTTTACCTTTTCCCTCTTTCTCTTCTTCACCCCCCCCCCCCCCCCTCTATTCTCTTTCTCCCCTTTCCCCTTCTCTCAGTCCGGGCTCCCAGTTTTCTATTTCTCTTATCTCTTTCCTTCAATCCATCCCTTCCTTTTCGCATTTTTTTTTCATTTTTCCTTTCTTCTTCTCCCTTTTATCTGCACTGATCTCGTAGATCCGCGCCTGAAAGGCATATCAGGGTATATAAAAAAAGGATGACCGTGCTGGGGAAGAATAGAGTAAATAGTTCTAGGACGACTTCCGGAATGTAGGGTCAACATCGACAAATACCAGCTTCTTTGTCAGAAACTCATTATGTCAGTGAATGAAATAACGGACACCACGGGGAGAATATAAATAGGAAATGACCATTTACGCTGGTGCCAGTGTGTAATCCAACACAATAAGTCATTCAGTGAAAAGCCTAAAATCCCCGTTATCAACCCAAAACTTTGTAATTTTCAAAACAGATTTTATCCACGATAAATGATCGAAAACTTATGTTTGATATGAGATAAATATCAAATGCAGTCTTGAACGAATGTGTCAAGTCAGACCTCTTCTTTCGACCAAGAATGCACGGCCGAACATCCTAGGGAAAACAGCCTAGGATAGACGCGGGCGATTCCCTAGGGCACTCATTTTCTAGGGGAGCGGACGCAGGCGTCTTCCCGCGTCCGCTCCCCTCAAATGCCCGCTACGGGCTACCGCGTCCGCCCTAGGGGGCACTGTGACGTTTCCCGCGGCCGGCACTGTATGTGAAAAATTTACTCACATGTTGTATATTTTTTTAATTCCCAGGGCTTTTTAAAAGTGTAAACTTTTTTTTATACGCACTGTATAATGCAACTACTATTCCCCACATTTTTTATTGCTAGTAACACTAATAGGAGATCATACTTGTATGGCATTCGACAATATGATGACTGGATGTATCGTCAGATTTTCTCCGAACGCTTGGGACGATCCTTGCACTTGATCCATCTTGGTATATAGCCGAGGGACAAGAAGTTATTTCCTGGCATGAATATCCACTGCATATCCCTTTAAAAGGTAAACACAATATAAGAAAAAAGGAGAGTGGAAACCATGAAGAAATAAATTCGAATGAATAGAAATGATAGAAAGAATTATAAAATTATTTAAAGTGACTAATTAAACAGTATAGTGCATAGTAAGATCAATAATGCTAGGATTCTAATACACAAAACAAATCATCCGAGGAATTGAATTTTCTTCCTTATACAGGCATATTACAATGAACATTGTAACCCTACCTTCTCCTCTCATTTAGGACGTTACAAGAAACTAGGAGGCACACCTAAGACTGTCAAACTAGTCAGTACCACTAATAAGGATTTGCCATTATGCTTAAAACATAGTCTTTCACGGGACCCAAGTACTCGAACGAATAATGTAATTTGGTCATGTCTGTTTCTCGTTTCAAAGCATGTTGGATAGACAACATAATACTTTTTAATTTAACAAACATGTCCAAGATTTCATGGCCTCCTCCATGCCCTGCCCATGGTACATTCATGAAATAGAGGAAAGAAAGGGCAAAAAATATCTTCTTACCTCCATGAAGAACGCTCTCGAGGGATAAAACCAACATGAGAAACTAAAAAGGAAAATGGTGATACACACTTGTCACATCGATCCTCTTAAATATGCAATGTACCTTTATTGCTCTTCTTTTAACTTATTTTATTTTTTTTTCATTGAAAAACTAAGTAGATGCTAACGTAATATGTCAATTATGGAATCAATAATAACGCGTAGCGTGTCTATGGAAATGAATGTACACAAGTGGAACCCCTATGGTAGTTTCGCCAGCATTACGTGATTACGTGAGAGAAAACGGACAGTGAAAACGAAAATTGAATAATTATTCACAAAAGCACCATTCATATGATGTTCATTGACCGTAAATGACATTTGTCCTTGATCATGTGACGTAAGACTCGTGCAAGAACGATAGTGATACTTGAATAATCTTATGTCCAAGTTCCGTGAACTAGATTCATTAATTTTCAAAGTTGTTACGGCAATTCAACAAATATCCCCAACCAGTGAACCGGGGCCCTAAGAACATTTTTTACAGGGGGTGCTGAATTAAATTTGAAAAGCAAAAAAAAAACAGAAAAGGCTATCACTACAAAATGAAGGACGGTTTGGTAAAGAGAAATTGACAAGCAAGCAAAGAAAAAAGGTTGTAAAACAAAATGTAGGCAATTTTATAAATTTCCACACCCACCAGAATTCCAGGGGTGCTTTTTATGGAGAATGATACGCCCAGCCCCCCCCCCCGGAAAATCTTGGGGATGCTAATTTTACACCGGACACCGAATCAGCTGAGAATCCATCCGAATACACGTATTCGGGGTGGGGGATTCGGTAGTGTTCTGTTCTTCCATCGCAAAGTGAGAAAAATTGGGAAAGAGTAAGAAAAATTCGTGAAGGAATTCGGCTCTGAAATGTTCACAACCAACCGAACACCGTACCCTCCAAAATACTCCCGAATGTGGCCACAACAAATCTAATTCGGGCCACATTTAGAATTCGGATGACATTTGGTTGGGTTATAGGGGAGGCATTCGGAGTACTTTAGATAGATTCGGACCTATTCGTATCATTCGGGGAGCAACGGTCCGAGCTCGGCGCATTATTTTGGCCATATTCATTTACAATAGGGTCGTCATTCGGCTGTAATCGGAGCAATAGGGCCACATTCGGCTCGATTCTGGCCGCATTTGGCTTGATTCCTATTCAGGTGGCATTCGGCGTTACTCGGGATGGCCATATGATTTGGGTCAATTCTAGGCTATTCTACCTAATCTACCCATTCGTCTCTTATTCGGGCAGCTTCCCGAATCAAAGACGAACAGCTTCTGAATCTAACGAATTCATCCGAATTGAGCCTCGGGCAGAATATATTCGAATTTATTCGGGAGAATTAAGTTTTGATATAACCCTAGAATAGAATCTGATTGAGTGCAGAATCTTGAATTTACTCAAATCAATGTTTGATATCCAGAGTAAAGCCGAATGCCAATCCGAATAGTGGCAAAATCGAACCAAAGATTGAGAAAATCAAGCCGAATATGACCCGCCTGCTCCGACTACAGCCGAATGGCGAGCCGAATATGGCCGAATTTGCCGTGTTTGCTATCGAATTTCCAGAAAAGACCACCAGAAGCGTCCGAATTGGGCTCAAATTGGACCCAATTTGACTGAGTCGCCTTACAAATAAGTTTAATCTCATTTTCAAGCAAGGGTTACATCGTTTTGTTGGTCGTGTGGTCCAGTGGTTTCAATTCAATTCTTTCAATTCTTTTTATTTCATTTCCATTCAAAACATAATACAAAGTAATATAAAACAATACAAATTAAATACAATTTTACAGAAGGGCAGTATAATATAGAGCATAAATGGATATGGAAATGAGGGGATCCACTAAAAAGCAAAGCTTGTAAAATTGTGGATCCCCCTTGGAAAAGAAGAAATTATAGTCGACTTACTATATGCGTACATGCATGTATTACAGGAAAGAAAAAGAGAAAAAGAAATCATATTGACGGAAACATAATAACTGAACAAATGCAAAGCTTTTCACACAAAGAGGTCTTCGTTGTAAAGGATATGTTGCGCAAGACAGGAAAAAAAACAGAGAGAGGGGATGACAAGACGTAGAAGACAAGACAAAACAAGAGACAGGACAGTACAAGACAACTAATTTTTAAAAAGGAGTAAAACTAAGAATGGGAAAGGGCTGACCATGAACCAGCTTGATCTGGTGAAATAACAAAGGATATGACTGGACAATATAGATGAAAAAAGATAAAATAAAAGTGAAAATGTAAGGAATATAATCAATATAATCAATATAATCAATATAATGAAGTGTTAGTTCCGTTGCGAAGAATTATGGGAAAGCAAGATACGTTTGAGTTTACGTTTGAATGAATTCAAGGAGACACTGTCTTTAACATTATTAGCGAGTGAGTTCCAGAATTTAGGACCGTTGAATAGGAATGTATTTTTGGCCAGTAAAGTTCTGTAAAGTGGGATGTGAAGTTCGTCAGAGTGTCTCGTGGGGTAGTTATGATAAAATTGATTTTTAGGGAACATGGCATCAAAAATATGGGGAAGTGCATTATTATTATAACTATACATGAAGTGCCCTAACTGTAGTAAATACAGGTCTTTGACTTTCAACAGTTTACTTTCTAGGAAAAGTGGGTCCGTATGAGAACGGAAACATGTACTATGAATAATACGAAGTGCTTTCTTTTGCAAAAGCAACAATTTATCTAATAAATATTGATGGGTATCACCCCAAATAAGAATCCCATAGTTCAAATAAGGCAAGATTAATGATGAGTAGAGCATGATTAATGATGTGGAGGGAATGCAAAATTTTAGCCTATTAATAATACCAATATTTCGTGAAATTATTTTGGATATATTTTCAATATGATTTTTCCAAGAAAGTTTACTGTCAACTGTTATTCCAAGAAATTTGGTGTAAGGTACCATTTCTAATGGGGTATTATCAAACATAATGTTCATCGGTAACTTGTCTATGGAATTACTAAATAACATGTATTTTGTTTTGTTAAGGTTCAAAGATAATCGATTGGCTCTTATCCACTCAGTAACATTAATAAGTTCAGAATTAATAACATCAACTAAAGTTTGTGGATTCTGATGAGAAAAAAATAAGGTCGAATCATCTGCAAACAAGATAAGGGATAATATTTTGGATGATCTACAGAAATCATTTATATAAATTGTGAAAAGAAGTGGGCCCAATAAGCTACCCTGGGGGACTCCACAGTTAACATATTTCAAATTGGAGTTATGATCTTTAACAAACACGTATTGTTGTCTGTTAAGTAAATAGCTCCTGAACCACTCCAAGGCCTTCCCTCGCACACCATAGTGAGATATTTTTTTAAGTAGGATTTCATGATTAATGGTATCGAAGGCCTTGGAGTAGTCCAGGAAAATACCCACAAGGTGACTAGATTTGTCTAGAGCATTGACTACCTTGTTGACAAAATTCATTAGGGCATGAGTGGTGTTGTGCTTGTCGCGAAACCCAAATTGAACATCAGATAAAATATTATGCATTGACAAAAATTTTTCTGTTCTGACGTATACTATTCTTTCAAGGATCTTAGAAAATGTGGACAAAAGAGAAATAGGTCGGTAATTACCGACATCCAACTTATCACCTTTTTTAAATAAAGGAATTACCTTGGCTATCTTCATTTAATTTGGTATATTCATATTCCACAATCATCAAAGTACATTTCGTAATCATGTTTACAATGAAAAAAAAATGCATAACATATGCAGGATTGAAACGTAGCAATGAAATGAAAAAAAGTGGAGGGGCCTACTAAAAAGCAGAGCTTGTAAAATGTAGACCCCCTATCAAAACTTTATACAAGGGTAATATGATACAAATAGAGTAAAATAATCAGCAAAATTCTATAAAATTATATAGATATAAACACTGTAACACAAATGTATTCACACTATATACAAAATTAAATATTGACTTAAAAAAATAATCAATACTACCGTGGATAAGTATGAAGTTCACAAATATTAGATTGAATCAATAAGAATTCAGGAGAAATTTGTTGATGAGTAATTTAAATCGTATAAGATTAGCTGCCTCTTTCATTTCTCTGTCCAGAGAATTCCAGAGTTTTGGTCCTGTGAAAAATACAGTTTTGCTAGAAAATACTGTTTTACTTTTAGGTAAGTGATAGTCATTTGATTGTCTCCTATTATATGAATGTAAAGTATTGTTTCTCATAAATTTCTTTTGTAGGACATTAGGTACACTATTTCTATCTAGCTGATACATGAATTGGAATAGTTGCAAGCGGTACAGGTCATTGATTTTAAGGATACGTTTCTGACGAAACAATTCATCCGTATGAGCTCTAAAGGACATATTGCATATTATTCTCAGTACTTTTTTCTGAAGTAGCAAGACTTTATTTAGTCTCGTTTGAGAGGCATTACCCCATGCCAGAATTCCATAATTAAGATATGGTAGAATTAATGCACAATACAACATGGATAGCGCCTGTGCTGGTAGAACGTATTTAAGCTTATTGATGACTCCAATATTTCTTGACACAGTTTTGCAAGTATTGTTGATATGAGCATTCCACGTAAGCTTGTTATCAATAGTAAGACCTAAAAATTTTGTTGTTTGCACTTCTTTGATTTCAGTATTATCTAAAAGTATTTGATGCGGTAGATGTTTCAATGAATGACTAAAAAGCATATAATTAGTTTTTTGCAGATTCAGTGACAATTTGTTGGCTTTAATCCAGTTTGTTACTTTTTTAAATTCTGTATTCATAGTGCTCACAAGTACATGTGGATCATGGTGTGTATAGAAAATATTGGAATCATCAGCAAAGAGAATAAATGAGAGAACATGAGATGAATTTTTCATATCATTAACATAAAGTATAAATAACAAGGGGCCAAGAATACTACCTTGTGGAATTCCACAGGAAACTGGCCTTGTTGGAGATTCTGATTCATTTACTGTAACAAACTGAATTCTATCAGTAAGATAACTCCTAAACCATTGTAAAGCTGTCCCTCTGATACCGTAATTTGATAGCTTACATAACAGTATTTCATGATCTATTGTGTCAAACGCTTTTGAGAAGTCAAGGAATAATCCTACAGTATGATCAGAATTATCAAAAGAAGTAGATATTTTATTTATTAATGTCAATATAGCATGAGTTGTATTATGTTTTTCTCTAAAACCAAATTGATTATCACATATAATACTATATTTCTTAAGGAAAGCAACTGTCCTTTTTTAAATGATCCTTTCAAGAATTTTTGAGAACGAAGTTAACAAAGATATTGGGCGATAATTACTATTAATTGGTCCCCCTTCTTGAAAATGGGTATAACTTTAGCTTTTTTCATCTTCTTTGGGACCTGGCCAAGCTGCAATGATAAATTAAATATATGAAGCAGGGGATCAGCAAGAGAATGTATAATGTTTTCAATACTTTATTTGTAATGCCATCATATCCGGGTGTCTTTCCTGCTTTCAAATTAAATACAATCTCAAGTAATTCTTCTCTATGAACTGGAGTAAAAAATATTGAATTATCATTTTGTTTGTCCAAAAAGTCCTTAAACGAATTTTCTACAAGGATAATATTTCCAGCTAACTTTGGTCCAATTTGAGAGAAATATGAATTAAATTCATTTGCTATAGAATGAGTATCTTCAACCATATTTCCATCTACACATAATTTATTAACAGCACTAGATTTGTTAATTTTGTTTGGAGCCCCATTTATTGTTTTCCATGTATTTCTAAGGTCGTTGTTATATGATTGTAATGTTTCTGAATAAAACCTCTTTTTTGCTATTCGGAGAGTAGTTGTTAAGGTATTTTTATAAGACGTGTATCTATTATTCCGTGAAACATCATTTGGATTTGATATATAAGAAACATACAGATTATTTTTCCGATTGATAGAGCCTAATATCATTTTTGAAACCCATGGTAGCTTTGGAACACGTTTATAGTCGTAATTTCGATATTTCTTTAAAGGAACACAAGAATCTAAGCAATCATTGAAATATTTCAAAAATATGTCAAATGAGTCATCGACATTCTCTTTCGAGTTATAAACGTCAGACCAATCAACAGAGCTTAAATCTTCTTGGAGGCGTTCAATATTTTTGTCACTAAAGTTGCGACAGATCCTATATTTCTTTTCCATTTTTGCGAGTGATTGCATTGTTTGGATATGAGTAAAAATAAGAAAATGATCGGATATGTCTGTCGTTACAATGCCAGCTTTCGGAAGAGGGTGAGAGTTACAGAATATATTATCTATAAGCGTAGCAGAATGATCAGTAATACGGGTTGGTCTAGAAATACTCGGCAAAAAAAGTAGAAGTTAACCTTAATTCAAGGAAATCGTTTGTTGCAGAGTGATTACTGGTCAAGAGATTAATATTGAAATCACCAGTGATGATACAATTGTTATTTATCAATTCTCCGTTTTGCAAAAGTTCATTAGTAGCAAGTAAAAAATCTTCTATACAAGAAGTTTGAGGAGGTCTGTAGATGACACCTATTAGAGTTTTCTTATCTTTTTGAAGTTTTACTTCTACAAATAAGGATTCAATGATATCATTCATAGATTCAAATTCATGTCTAATTGCATAATCAAATGAAGACGGAATATATAATGCTAGTCCACCTCCAATTTTATTTTTCCTTTTGTTTATAACAATATCATAATTCTGGATGGTGCATAAGGAATTCGATGTTTCCGTGAACCAAGTTTCAGTAAGAGCAATGATTGGGGATTGGCAAATTGTGTATTTTCTAATAATAATCGTAATTTCTCGAAGTTTTGGTTAGCGCTTCTTATATTCAAATGCAAAATAAAAACATCATCTTTTCCAATCAATTTAGCATAGTCTTTGAATGAATTTTCTGTATAATATGGAGAAGAGGAAAGATTGTATGCTTTATCATGAATATCGAATTCAACTTGAAGTTCATCAAAATTATTTGTAAGAATATCAGTAGAAAATCTATCAAATGGAGTATGATGATTTGAGATAATATTGCTTTTATCCTGATTTGGATGATTTAGTAATAAGAAATCATCATTATTCAGATGATAAAATGGGAAATCACGCATATTATCCACCATTATGAAATAGAATATATTGCCATTTCAAATCAAAATCTTTGTAAGCTGAGCATATA
The DNA here is from genome assembly GCF_018143015.1 of Lytechinus variegatus. Taxonomy (NCBI): domain Eukaryota; kingdom Metazoa; phylum Echinodermata; class Echinoidea; order Temnopleuroida; family Toxopneustidae; genus Lytechinus; species Lytechinus variegatus. The sequence continues at coordinate 27,487,282 of NC_054744.1, read as the reverse complement.
AAGCATCTTTTAGATTTGATACCGTCATGACCCCAAATTCGAGTTTGAAAAATACTGCAGTTGTAATAGTTAACAAAATAAAGATTATTTGATACAATTATTAACAGTCGATGAAGAATATTTGCACACAAAAATAAGTAAAATGACCTCCATGAAATGTCTGGTATTGAAACATTATTGAAAGGGCAGTGAAAGAATGCAAAATATACCACGGAAAATAACACAAATATTGATCGATGCGAAAAATTTTGTGACGTGAATTTTATAAGAAATGAAAAGAATACTGGAAAATGGAATAACATGGATAGTCCTTCTACAGCTTAGAAAAGTCCTCTCTGGAATGAATGATGATGGGTTGACACTTCTCATCCTTCCTTACATAGATTCGGCCATTCTGGGTCCACAGGAACTTGTATCCGGCATCTCGGCGGGCCTTGTTGACATCTTTCATTAGCTCCTTAGTGGAAGCGATCAAGTTTTCATTGAGGTAGATCTTGCCATCGCTGTTGTATCCAAGATCCTTTGTGGAGAGAGTCTTCAGCTTCCTTCTCCCATCGTACATGATGTTCCGAGCTCGTCTTGTGGTGAATCGCACGATGATTGGGCGGGCTTTGTTATCAGCTTGGCGTTTGGAACCCAGCCGATGAACCACATCGAAGTCGGATGCTGCAAGCTCAGGGCTGTGTTTCGCGATATTAAGTACGATTCTTTCAGGAACCTCGCCCTGTCGTTCTGGTACACCTGCCACCTCCAAGTTGACTCTTCTGTGGTACTGGTCAAGTTCGTTAAGCTGGAAGGTCAACTCACTGAATCTCTTCTGAAGACAGATGTTTTGTTCCTTCAGTTCTCTGTTTTCCTTTTCTATCTTCTCGGCCTTCAACTTCATTTCCTCAAATTTCTCGTTGAGGAACGACAGCGAGTTGACAATGCTACTTTGTCCCTCTCGTATACTGTCGATCGACTGCTCCAAGACGGTCAACTTAGCATTCAAGGAATTGGAAAGTTTCCCTAGCTCATTCTTGATCAGTGATAGAAGATAGTTTTCATTCGTCTCTTCATTATCACCAGAGTTGTTTTTCAACGACTTTCTCTTCCCAGACATCGTGACGTCACAATTACATGAAACAATCAGAATTAAGCGCACAAAGAATGGTTGCGCATAGAGATACCAGAGACGCGTTCCATAGGGCCTTGACAAGCGTCAGAGTTATCAATAGACAGAGTGGCGAAACCGGAAGTGTGCTCTGATTGGTCCGATATTTCATGGAGCTCCAATTAGTTCCCTCTGGCATATTTTCTGCGCTTGTGATCTTCTGCTGGGTGCATACCCCCGGAAACATCAATAAACTACACTTTTTCTCACATTTAGTGATTAAATACCTCGACACTTTCCACTCGTGGATATATTTTCTAGACGCCAATGTGAGTATTTTAAAATATAAAGTTGCCTTTTTGTAGATACATCTGGTGTTATTTTGCATAAATCGGCTTCCAAAATAATGTCGAAAAAAGTGTTTGGTAAGAGAGAAAAATTGCATTTTTTCAAGTTTTGTGTAATCATGTTTTGCACAAATTACCTCAACGTGTTGAAAATAGTGTTTTACTATGACTGTCAAGGTTGAATGATCTTTTAACAACTTATTTAATGTTATTTTGGGGGAAATCCATTTAATTTCTACCAAAAACAGCTCATAAAATTTAGCATATGGGACTACCCTTCATAAGACCCTAGCCAAAGATAAGGAGCTGCGCCGCCGGAACTTTCGGCGGCGGAAACCTTAGCCCACCCTACAAGCTGTAGGCGGTTAATTGCAGGGATGGCGCCACCACTGCCATGGGTGGAGGCACTTTTTAACTTTAGACTTTAGTCTAGCCTAGGTCTAGTTCTAAGTTGCTAGTCTTAATCTTAAATCTATAGATGGAAATATCTCATCAGAGAGGAAAGTATCCCTATATTATAGTACTGTAGACTCTGTTTTTGTTAATATATTTGTATAAGGCAAATGTGTTAACAATTTTAGAATTAGATTTTTTTTATAGAAAACATAGATCTAACGTTAGGCCTAAGTAGTCAGGTTAGTAATAAGACTTGAGCACTGCAAGCAGTGCAGTTGCTAGATTAAAATTGTAATCTAACAACTGAACTGCAGAAAGTACTCAAGTCTATTTACTTGATCTGGACTACTAGGGACTAATAAATGTTGGTCAATATCTACAGTAGATGTAGACCTAGTCTAGGCCAAGATTGATTCTAACTAATCGATATTTAGAGGCTAAAATCCAATAAAAGAGCTTAGATCTACCTCTCAAGACAGCAGGTGAATCAATCTAGATTCTAATTAATACAAACAGAAGGAATGGTGACAGAAAGTGCTTTGGTCTATGTCATCAATAGCAGTAATGCATATGTGCTGGATCTACATGTACAAATATATTTATCAGCGACTGCATATTTATTGCTGCATGTAACCCAGCTGTGTTTGGTTTATGGGGATCGTTCATCTAGCTACAAGTTCAGGGCCTCCTGACAGTACTGTAATTTTATTCACTCCTAAGTGTATGTCAGTGTAGTATTCAAAATGTGTTAACATGTGCTTTGACCTTAATATGACTATGACAACAATGCTTGCGTGGATTGATGATGAAAATGGCACAGGTCTAATGTGTAGCCACATTTTAGCACCTCATATCTTCATTATGGATTATCTGCTGGTAACTGTACTTGATCACTAATTTTGTTATCATAATTGCATGTGTTTTCAAAGATAATGCAATTAAGGTAATGACCTCAGTGACTACAAGTTTTAAGCATCTTTGGAAACAACTAGCTGAACAGAGTTTACTCATTTCAAAGGTGGTTTCTGGTAAGTCATAATCTAATAAACATCTCAGCTAATAATGTTTTAAAAATAATTTATCAGGGAATGAAAGTTTACACAATCAGGAAATAATGCAGGATTGAAAGTAAAATATATTTTCATTCCCCCTTATAATTGTGCAATTTGGAAAGAATGAACAACATATATTGATATGATTTTTATATATGATTGTTCTTTATTTTCATAAATGTATTGTTAGGGTATTTCCTCTTTTTTGTTACAAATGCATCATGTCATTGGGACTATTGTATTACATTTTCAATAAAATTTACTTATTATCCTTGTGTTAGGATGTACATTTATATTTCCATGTATACCCATCTTTTTTTTATCTTATATCAAAATGCATTTCCATATATGCTATTTTTATATAAAATTCATATGAAACGTATCTCTTTCCTGTCCTCAATGAATTGATTATGTAATTTCACCTTCAAATGCAATGTACTTGATGGATGGATTACAACATACTGCATTTTGATGCTGATCTCCGATAAAAGAAGAGGAAGAACAAGAAGAAGAAGAAGTGTCTGTTATTCAAATTTGAAATTCATTATTAAAAAATCTAGTTTAATTAAAATTGATTCAACAGCCTGCTTATTTTTAATCTAATGCATGTGATAATGTAATGGGAAAATAAAAAAAATGTTTACCATTATTCTTTTTACCAAGATATGATTTTAAGATTGAGATTTATTTCATTCTTATTGTCATTCTCGATGTATATATAGGATAGGCATGTGCAATTTAAATTTTTTTATGAGCTTTATTTGATGTGAAGGATTGAGTGACATAACGCAAGATTAAAAGCAAAGTATTGTTTGAATCCATCTTATCGTGCATAGAGAAATATATTTCTTACATGGAAATCACTTATGATATCTTATTATTGTTTTCTCTTTTAAAAAGTATCAGGTGATCAGGAGAGGATCCAGCTTTTGCCAAGAGGGGGAAGGGGGTTGGGCAGAATTTTTTCACCAACATTTTCCCCAATCAACTGCTCAAAGTTTATTTTCGTTTGTTTCTTTGAAGGGTTAGACCTAACAGTCACTTCTTTCTTACAAAACAGCATGAATATATAAAGGCCCTATTTAAACTATTGCGAGCACGAAGCTCGATCTAAAATTTTTAAAAATTTCATATAGATTTTCCTGAAAAATGAACATTTTTTGGTAATTTGTGATCCTGAACAAAATGCGAATGTAGCTAAATAATTCATGAATAAATAGTATTTTTTTAATATCCGTTCTGGCCTGATCGAAAAGGGACCTGTTAATTGTTTGCAGTTAGCCATGACGACGATACATATGAGATCAATCAAGTAATGCAAGCGAGAAGCGCGTGCTGAAAATTTTTGACATTCCGACCTAAAAAAGGAAATTCTAATTTTGTAGTCATGAAGAGAATAATTAAACAATGCGAGCGGAAAAAAAATTGAGACTTTCATGTAGACCTACAAACGGGACACTATTCATGTTTTGTAAACCATGAAGATGGGTAATTAGGTATCTTCCTACATTAAATATTTTGATATTCTGATCTGAAAAATGTAAAGTGGATATGGATTGCATGTAACAGATGATGCAAAAGTGAAGCGAGAGCTGATATTTCTTGAATTATTTTAAACTAGGACTGGGACATTCTAAGGACATTTTGTCATCATATGAAAATGGTCATCTTTCTATTCCTCTTCCTAAACGCCAAATGAAATTATAAAAAAATCATTGAATTATCAAGAATTCTCGAAAATTTTATCGTTTTATTTATTAAGTATTAAGCCCAATGAGATTACGTAATTTGTTGATGTCAAGGCTTGAAAACTTGACATTTAAAGCACTTGTGTAATTATGAATAGGATGCATGAGTTAATATTTTATTAAAAATTCATCAAGGGTTGTAATAAAAAAAACGTTGAATTAAATCGTTTGAAAAGTTTTTTCGACCAATTATGCAATTTTATGTAAATCAATTAACCTATACAGTATGATTTAAGCTCTTGTTGTTTTAAATACATTTTTGGAGTAAGCATCAAAGAGATGACTTCAATTTTTCATTGATTTCCCATAAATCAATGTTTAAATTAAAGAAAATAATGAAAGCTGGATGTCCTAGCTGAAATATGTTTTGTATTATATATTTTAAGCTCCGTATCAGCATAATGAACAAGATATGTATCACAGACATCAAACATGCAATATATTGTGATATGAAAGATACTTTTTGGGGTATTTTCCAACTCTTCCCCTCACATTATTTTATCATTTTATTCACTCGCCTCCCTCCTTCCCCTCTTTTCCCTTTTCCTTTTGTTTTCTTCTCCCCCCCTCCTTTTTTTTGCTCCGCCAATGAGATCCGCCTCTATATGGGTTAAGCAGTCTGGTTGTTTTCTCCCTCATTTTCAATATTTGTCCTTGATTTTGCTATAGCTATAGGCTCTCCATCTTAAACATGCATTACAAGCGTCTTTATAAAAAGTTTAGACTCTGTTTTTTTCTTCTTTTTTATTACACTGCACAAGAGAAAGGAAGGTATACATCGGAGAATGAAAGAGAGAGGGAGAGAGAGAGACCCAGAAATTAGAGAGGCAAAGAGAGTGATAAAGGAAGGGGTAGTACTGATAAACATGTAAATTTACAACTAAAATATTATTGACAATTTCCACCATTTGCCAGGAGAATTGTCAGATTAAACCAATGAGAGGAAATGGAGGTAAATATTTTTTAATGTGACAATTATTGTCAATCCGCAAATTTAAAATCAAGTGAAAGTGTTTTTACTAAAAAGATCGAAAAGTTCCGAAAATAAGAGGAAAATAATCAGCATTTAAATAGATGATCATTTCAAAATAAGCCTACATCATTTCACTTAGAATAATGACATTGCGGCCGCTGATGAAAGTTAAGATGGAAACAACTATAAATTACATTTCTTTAGATATGTACAAGATGATGATCAGGCCCAACAGGTTGAAAGGCGATCACCCTCTATATTTTGTTTAATAGTTCAAACAAAGAAGAGAAAATCGAAAGGAATTTGTACGATTGTATGGGTATTGGCACTTTTATTATACCCCCTATTTTTCGTTTGATAAAAAGTGTATATAACGCTAAGATCGTTTGCCCCTATCAAAAAGATGATAGTGCTTATGAAGGGCATCGCCAGGGGGGGGGTGGCAAAAACCGCCTCAATTTTTTAGTTAAAAAAGAAAAGAGAAAGAAAGTATGATGTTCGCCTCCCTAATAATAGTAATTATAACGATGGCAATGATGATCATAATAAAAATAATGATTTCAATGATAATTATTAATAGTATTAATGATGGTAGTCATAATAATGATAATACTAAAGAAAACAGCAATAACTAATAATTCATCACTAAGACTCCCCTTTTCGTTATACAAAACAGAAACAGAAATGGTTGATTTTTAAGTGACATAAAAAAGGACAAGTTTGCCGGCCGATCCGATTACAAAGCCTTTGACATCTTGATTAAATTCTAATATTCAATTTGTTGAAATGATTCGAAATGATTCGAGTTCATTTTAAGACATGAAATTCGATATGAGTACAATGCTCCTATTTCTAATTGATTGACAGTCAGTGAAAATATTGTAGCTAGGAGTTGCCACCAGTATGGGCCCGACCCCTAAATCAGCGCAAATAATTATATAGCCCACATTTTTCAGGGGACTATATTAAATTCTAACTTTAATTAAAAAACATATATCGTCAAAATATATGCTTTTCCTTCATATTTTGTGTGATCACTTAGTATATTTTACTTCTTGTTTATTATCGCCGTACGATACCGGCGTTGTGATTACAAATTTCAGTGTAGTGTTTCAGAAGTAGAAAACTGCCCTGCCCTCCTCCCTCAAGTTTTCCACTCCATTATGTCTTCGGCATCACCTTGTTAATTTTTTGTATTCCCATATTGTTACCTATTTTTTGTTGTCCATTTTTTATTTATAAATTGAGTGAATCAAACTTGTACAATTCTTCAAATTAATTTTCAATGAAAAAAACGGAATTGAGCTTTAATAAATATTGCCAGACAATCAAACCAAAATGTTAAAGGGGATCCATCTTCAAGCTCTAAATCAAAGGGGAGAAATTACTTTGAGACTCGATTATTATTTCTTCCGGACCTAGGCTAGTTGCCGAAAATCAATTAAAGGAATAATAAAAACGGGAATAAAAATAGTGATGATTGCCAAACAATAAAATTATTGCATGTGCGCAGAGGGAACTATTCAGCCCAGGCCCCCGAAGCTACCGCCATTTTGTTTAATCCATTAGAAGCTAAAATAAGCCCCCATTAATATTAATTTCGTACGATGCTCCCTCGTCAACTGTGGTTTTGTACGTGTATTAGACAATACGCACACCAGCGCAATGACAAAGGTCAACTTGGCAAATTTATTAATGTATTCATTTTGTTACGCGCTCGTGACGCGAAGGATTCAGCGAATCAAGCAAGCGCAAATCTGAGACGATACGTTGCGCTTTATAAAGTATCGATATCACAAGCGATATCACTTAAAAACAAAACAATGTTTGTATTGCGTCTTATAGGCCTATGCTAATTTTAAAAGGGAAGATGAAAAGAGTAGATCAAGTCGCGATTAGGTAAAAAGGTGGAGGTGGGGTGGGGCAAATCATGGTTATTACAATGATGGTATTCATTTTCACTGGTTGAGTATGAATACTGAAAAAAATAACTTTCACCACTAAAAGAGTCATTTCTTGTTACAAATTTAATTTGGAGAAGTAAAAAAAAAAAATCTTCATGGATCCCCGTGCCTGCTTTCTTCTGGCGTCCGTTTCATAATGAATTACACTGAGCTATTTAAACATCGCTATTATTGTGATAACCGTGGGAACCTTGATTATGATTGGTATTCGTAGTTACCATACTTGTAACTCATGATGAAACGGGCCCCAGTTTATCATGCTCCATATGTTTCCTGTCCCCTTTATTCTCCAGCATTTCTTACTCTGTTTTTTTTTCCATTTAATCATTTTCTCACTCATGTTCTTTTGTGCCGCCCTTCTCCTACATATGAAGAGCTCACTTTTAAAAGGGGTTAGGTCCATTTTTAATCAAATTTGATTTTTATGTCTTAATTGATTTTTAGTAGCTCTATAAGATGATACCATAGAAAAGTTGAAATTCCCATAAAAAAGTGAACTAAAAAAGAAAATTCACTTTTTTCAAAAGGGGTTAGGTCCATTCATAATTTTTCTGGAAAATAATATCTTTAAAAAATATGAAGATAAGTAGATTTCTTTTATACCCAATTTTGAATTTCTAATGGTAGGGTATCATGAAAATTCATTTTCGCATAAGAATATTGCAATATGGGAGAATAAAAAAAAAGATTTTCTTGGAGTGGCCCTAGCCCCTTTTGCAACTTAACTTTTCATATATTTCCTTATTTTCCCACTTGTTATCTGTCTCCTGGTTTCCAAAAATCTCGTCTTATTTCTCTTCCACCCCTTTTGTTCCTACTTCCAACACCAGCTCTCTCACCACCCCCTCTAAATTATCTCTTCATAATTATATGCCCCTCCATTTCTTTCTCATCTCTTTTCAACCCACTTCTCATCACTCTTTCCCTCTCTCGATCTCCGTCTCACTTTGAATTTTGCCAATTCCAAATCCCTTTCATTTTAGCTCGGTACAAATACTATATGAACACAAATGAAAGACATGAAGGAATTTTCTGGTTAGTGGTGAATTTTATTAATTATCCAGAAAAAAAATCACATTATCAGAGGATTAAGCTTTACTTTTTTCTTAAGCGTATGTTAATAGTTTGAACCAAAATAAATATGTTTTTGTATGCTGGGGGGGTGTTACACCCACAAATGTAATAATCGCCCACAAATGTAATAACGCCCACAAATGTAATAACACTTTACCCACAAATGTAATAACGCCCACAAATGTAAAAACACTTTACCCACAAATGTAATAATTTTTGATCGCCCACAAATGTAATAACACTTTACCCACAAATGTAATAACGCCCACAAATGTAATAACACTTTACCCACAAATGTAATAATGCACTTTACCCACAAATGTAATAATGACTTTACCTACAAATGTAATGAATTTGAAATGATTTTTGGCGAATTCGTTCTAAACTAATATCCTATAGTAATGCGTTCATATAGCACAAAAATTCAAAGTCTTTTTTCCAGACCCGGTTAATGAAATATTACAGTACAAGTCCAAGTCTTTTTCCAGACCCGGTTTTTCAAAATTGTAATATACGTCCAAAGTCTTTTTACCAGACCCGGTTGTTTCAAAATTATAATATACGTCCAAAGTCTTTTTTCCAGACCCGGTTAATTCAAAAATTATAATGCAAGTCCAAAGTCTTTTTTTCAGACCCGGTCGTTTCAAAAGTTATATTATACGTCGGTGAGGGGTAAAGACAACACTCTAAGCCCAAGCATTTTAAGTGGGTTTAATTTTGAAGATTGGTCTCAGCTGTCATCTTTTTCAATATTTTTTTATCTTTTAAATAACCGGGTCCAGACGAAAGACTAAGCATAATACTCGTGTTATTCCACAAGAATAAGAATATGAGTCTTTTGTTTTTAGGATTGTTTAAATCATTTTTAAATCACCGGGTCTGGAATAAAGACAACGCTCTAAACATGTGCTTTTCTACATGCATGGTCTTAATTTGGAGGATTGTTGGTTCTTAGATTCGTTGTTGGGGGTTGAGTTTTATTGATTTTTTATTCCTGAAATAATTGTGTCTGGAGGAAAGTCGATCTTCGACAATCGGTCTTCATGTTGTTCCACAGTAATTAGATTATTGGGTATTCGTTTTAGAATATTTGTAAAAACTATTTTATTTTTCAAATAGTAACCAAGTCTGGAGAAAGGATGTCTGCTTTACCCACGCGTTATTACAATGTTTTGTAGGGGTAGTAGTATTATTTAAAAAAAAGACATATTTTTACTGGGTGAAACTTTGGAAATTTGGTCTTAGATTCGAAGTTTTTCAGTTACTTTTTTTAATAGCCGGGTCTGGAGGAAAGAGTACGTTTTAAAATCGTGTTATTCCACGAGAATAAGAATATAAGGTCTTATGTTAGAAGATTTTTTTTCGTAACTGTTTTAGGTCTGGAATAAAGACAACACTCTAAACCTCTTTTAAAACAGGTTCTTAGGTTGAAGGTTTGTTTGGTCTTAGACTTTGATTTTTTTTAATTCTTACTATTAGCGTTTTTTTAAAGAAAAAAATGGTCGGGCTGAAAGACAACGCTATATCCAGCATTAATAAGATTATGGGGTCTTTATACTGTTTTTAAACTGTTATTCATAATGTTCAAATAACAGGTAACCGGGTCTGGAGAAAAGACTACGCTTGATTCTCAATTTACTCTAAGCGCATATATTCACAATATACACCGTATAAGTTGAAACAACAACAAAGACATTAATTCCACCAGTTTTAATTAACTGGGTCTGGAGAAAAGACTAAGCTCTATTCCCCTTTTTTCCACAGGAATATCATTATCGTATCTTAGTTTGGACTTATATTATAAATTTTGAAATAACTGGGTCAGGAAAAAGACTTTGGACTTATTAAAATTCTTGAAACAACCGGGTCTGGAAAAAAGACTTTGGATTTATATTATATTTTTTTAAACATCGGGTCTGGAAAAAAGACTTTGGATTTATATTATAATCTTTTAAACAACCGGGTCTGGAAGAAAGACTTTGGACTTGTACTTTGATGTTTTATTAACCCGGTCTGAAAAAAGACTTTGCACTTTTGTGCTATATGAACGAATTACTATAGGATTTTAGTTTAGAACGGATTCGCCAAAAATCCCTTCAAATTTATTACATTTGTGGGTAAAGTCATTATTACATTTGTGGGCGATCAAAAATTATTACATTTGTGGGTAAAGTGTTATTACATTTGTGGGCGTTATTACATTTGTGGGTAAAGTGTTATTACATTTGTGGGCGTTATTACATTTGTGGGCGTTATTACATTTGTGGGTGCAACAGGGGGGGGGGGCACAATTCCCCCTACTTTTTGAAGCACTGAAAAGTGCCTTTTTATGCAAGAAAATGCCCCCTCACGAACGTGTACTGTGTCCCTTTCACCTGATGAGAACCTGTTTTAGGTAATACCAATTAGTGCTCTTCCTTTTATGCAATTTTTCACCCCAAAATGCCCCCCACGTGTTCTGTGCCCTTCCATCTGAGAGCCCGTTTCATGTAATACAAAGTGCCCCCTCACCTTCTTGAAAGTGCCCTTTCTTGAATCACTGCCCCCTTTTACCCAAGAAGAGCGCTTCTAAAGAATTTGTTCTGTGCCCCTTTCACTTGAGAAGGATCTGTTTTATGGTCACCATGACGAGTGCCCTTTGAAACAAGAAAACAATATTTTCATTTCTATAATATACTTCTGAAGGAAATCCTGTGAGCATTAAGTTTAATAATTCATGTGAGTGGGGTATATAAGCAGGTTCGTACAGATGGAGGGGGGGGGGGCTTGAAGGACTCTTGCCCATAGGCGGTGGAAGCGGTGGGATAGGGGGACCTGTCCCCCCTCCTAAATTTTTTGTTGAGAATCTTTTTTTTTGCTCGTCAATTTTTTTTTTCCTGCGCCCCCCCCCCCCCTAAATTCAGGTAGAACCCCCCTTAAAATTGTTGTGCCCCCTAAAATTGTGGTTGACAACCTTTTTTTTTGCTGGAAATTTTTGTGGTCCCTTCTAAGATTTAGGTGGATAAATTCAGGTGGACCCCCCTAAATTTTTTGCCTTCCGCCGCCAATGCTCTTGCCCCCCAAAAAAAAAAATCACGACCAAGGGGAAAAAAAGAAAAAGGAAAGCAAAGGGTGAAATATATCATTTTGAATATTTTGTCGAAAATTTATCACAAAATGGGATATTTGTTTTTAAAATGTCAAAATTTTGCTTGCTCGCAACTTTTTAAAAATTTCACATAAAACAGCATTTTCCCTGTGCCCCCCCCCCCCCCACTTTCAAGCAACTTCAATCCGCTGCTCCTATTTGTATGTTTATAGCTTCTCTTTTTGCAACCAATTTTAATGAAAATCAATAAGAAATTTCATACGTCATGAATTTGGGTTGTGATAATAATTTTTTTTTAATTGGACTTGGAAAAAAAACCTTTTCCATCTTCATCACGTGGTTCCTAAGTCTTCAATGTTGAATAGTTGGATTTCTTGAATGAAAACATCTGTTACACCAGTCCTGCAGATTTTAAAAAAATAGAGAAAGAAAACCAATTAAATTGTCATGATTTATAAAACAAATGTTTTAAGAAAAGTGAGACTATGCATAGGTATATATGTTTCTTCAACACATACCATAGGAAATCTTACTTCTAATTATAAAGTTGTACTTCTATAAAGCATATCACTTAAAAATGTTCTCTGCAGTTTACATACCACTCTCCATTCTAACTACATGTACTCTTCGAAAAAATGACAGAGATTTCTTGTAAATATGAATATATAAATTAACATATGTAAATTATATGAACAGTCAGAATTAAAGTTGATATGTTTTGTTGCACAGAATATTTTGATCTGTAATTAAAAACGACACTAACTATAATCTAGAAACAAAATTGAAATGGGTTTTTCAAAGTCAGGTCTATTTGTTGCCAAAAAAATGTGAACAACCTCCATTATAAAAAATAATCACTAACTAACTCACTCACTCACTCATATAACTGCTGTAGTTTGTATTTCTCTGTGGTCCAGGCACTGTTCTATTAGGCCTACTTCACCAATTATTTATCATCATCAATCACATCCATGGAAATTGTCAAATTGCATCATCCTATTAGACAAAATGTAAAACCACAAACAAAGCGTAAATCTACAAATATGAAATATGAATATCACACTAAAGAATGAATAAAATGAATTTTATGAAATATAACTCATGAAAAATAAATATTGCTTTGTTTATAAACAAATAGGAAATAAAAAGGCAATTTAATTACTAGTAGATCAAGGACATGTCCTAATTTTATAAATTTGCCCAAAGTACATAACTTTTGACATTGGTTCTACTTTAGACTCGAGAGCCTGTATATTTAAGAAGTGTATGTTCCGTACAGATCCTACCTCTTTGTGGCTCAGGTTATTTTTATTTAATGTAAACATGGTTAACATTCAATGCATGTAATGTATCTGTAATTTTGAATGGGTTAGTGTAACTTTTATACCTGGATGAGAATCTGCAAAATGATGCATGCACTTATGATCATCATCTTGAACCATATAGGTAGACCTCTATACTGTTTTTCTTGTCCTTCAAACTCAACCTGTTTTTCTTTTTCTTCAAACTCAACCTGTTTTTCTTTTTCTTCAAACTCAACCTGTTTGTGAAAGAAAAGAGAGTACAATAATAAGAAGTGATATTTCTCATGGCCGTATGTATAGGGGAGGGATTTGGGTAAGAGATGAAATGTGAAAACCTTCATCAAAAAAAGAATTGCATGACATCCTTCAATTTTATTTTAGAAAATGCACAAAACGGCCATAGGTAATATTGGTTACTTCTGGCCCTCGCTTTCTGAATTTTAGGTTTCTCTAATTTTTTTCAAATGTCTGCCCTCCCCCCAAAAAAGAAACATCTGCATCTTTTTATTTCCGAATCTTATTTCATTTGACTTTAACATAATTTCATCTCATGCACTAGGTCTAGATCTATTTGTAAGAAGTATAGATCTAGTCCAAGACTCAGAGCTGTGCAACAGCATTCGCGTATCTAAATTACTCGTAGTTCTAGATCTAGATAGTAACGATGGACTCTCGATCTATCTAGACCTAGAAAGTAAAGCTTTGGTTCTAAACTGAGATCTAGGCCTATATGGATTTGATGTCTTTTATTCCTGGCTAAAAGTTTAAACTTCATTGCCATTATTGACCAAGATTAGATCTAGTCCTTGGTCCACTGACACTGACAGGCATACTCGTACATGTAAATGGAGTCGTTTAGGCCCAGACCTAGATCTAGGCCTAAATTACAGACCTAGATCATAAGCCCTGGGGTAAGTGTCGCGGGTTGGGAAAGTATAATTTAGATGACTCGATTTGAATTAGGTTGGCCTAGAATTAGAAAGCATCGATGAATAAAAGTGAAGTACCGGTACCGTAGGCCTAGATCTTAGTCTAAAATAATATTAATAAGAAGCAACAGTAACACTAGGCCTAGACTCCTCTGTTAACCAAGTTAGAAATTAGATCTAACGTTAGGCCTATCTAGATCTAGGTCCTAGATCTAGCCTATTGATAATAAGACAAACATGCAGAGCAGCATATTATTTCGTATACAGGAATAACCGTCGTTTCTGGGGATTTATTCAACAATTTCTGACTTTTTTTTTACTATTCGTGAGTGAGCCAACACAGTTCAGCGGAACAACCAAAATAGAGAGACTGAAGCTTTTGGTCTATAGGAGTCTAACTATAGACCCTATTTATAAATAACAATAAGTTAAAATGGGTGGGGGCTAAATGAAGAAGCCTGAAGTTATGCAAAATAAATTTGATATCTGAAACTGCATGAAAGTGAGGATTGACACAATGACAGGCAATATATCTTCATCCACACTCCACAGTTTATTCCTGACTGGGTTTCGATCTACTGAAGATAGATGCAGATCTCCCTCTAGATCTAACGTTACAGTGTACAAAAAGAAGCTTCATTCTTCTTGCTTTAATCAATCGTGGGTTGGTCCTTGTTAATTGGAGGTGAACCAAACCGGCCCGAAATTCTCTCGATGCCCAATCGGCTAGGAGCCCGTACAAAATACATGTGGTTAACACAGCGGCATAACCGCAACACTGCAAGCAACATACAGGCTGCACTGGGCGACGATGACAATCTAACTTCAATTTCAAAGACCAAATCCTGCTTTCCTTTAACAGAAGAATGATAGTAAACTCTCTAATTTGGTAGAGAAATAACCTAAGATCACAAATTACAGTGTGAAATTTGTAAATAGTCCACTGAATTCATGTGGTTATATCAATTTATACGTACTCACCTGAGTGTTCGTAGGTCCATTTTTGTGTGGAAAGAAAAGTTTCAGAATGAATAAATTAGATGACGTAATGAGGTCAAATGAATAATTACTTCTGTAACACGATACCACTAGTATCGATGACAAAGAATCGGGGAAATCGCGTATTAATGACGCTCTTAGCCAATGACAAGGCCGGAATATGAATATATTTACGCTCATGAATGTCAATGGGGGCTTATTTTTGTCTTCAAATGATCGCGGTAGGCGGAGTCTAATCTCATTTGTTTTGTGCTGAACGCGCGCGCAGCTTTCGGTCTAGTAATTTATTATAAGGTCTTTGATTCAATCCTCCATGTCTGACCTTTGACCGCGCGTATCATGTTTTCAGTGCGCGTGTCGCCACTCTGTCTATTGATAACTCTGACAAGCGTGTTGCTCTAAGGAAGGTCAACTCCGCTCGAATTTTGTGACCACTCTAAAAAATAAGGGGGACTTTTTGGAAATTTATCGAGTTGATTTTTTTTCATTTGTTAATTTCAAATATTTTTTAATGAACAGTTATTAGATCGGTTATTCTGGGTAGAAATATTAAAAATATTAATTTTATTTTTAAAGAAATTATTTAGCTTAAATAATCATGATTTTGACATTTTTCCTCATTTTGGAATATTAAGTCTATGACGAGGATACCTCTTATCTCTTATTTTCCTCTGCTGAATTTCGCTGCACCACTAATAAATGCATAGACAACCACCGTAATAATCGAGGTCATTTTTCTGGCCTGGGTGCGCCGAGTCTGGGCCGGTCGCGTAGCTAACTAGTGACGTTGATGATGCGCTGGGGCTTCAGTCGACTCGTCATAGATCTTCTAGCAACATAGACAATGACATCTAATTTGCCTGGGGTGGTATTCTGAGGTCATTTTATCTTTAAAATATTTTATTTTATCTCTTAAAATGAAATTGGTATTCTGAGATGAGATTTTATCTCTCAGATAAAATTTTAGATTTTATCTTGCGTATAAATTTTATCTTGCGTATCTACAGATGATACGCAACAGAACAATGCCTGCGTACACATACCCATCGCGTATCTGGCCGTTGCAACGCAGATGATGTGCTTGCGCCCATGTTACTTTGAAGAAAAAATAAAATAAACTTAAAAGAGAGTAGAGGCTATTTTATCTCTGCGACGTTTATTTCACCAATATTTCTAGGTGAATTAACCCCAAATGGTGACATGAAAATGAAGAAAAATTATATATTTATTGAGAATAACACCTTAACGTTGTTCATGTACAATCAGAGAGTATTTCATGAAACTTTTCTTGACTAATATTGTCTTTGAAATGATGCTTGTAAAGATGCGATAAAGACTTCGAAAAAAGATGAGAGTATTGTCCTTTTTGTTAAAAAGAAATCTCGGTAAAGACGCGTAAGCGTATAGTGCAAGCGTATTTGAAGTCAATAAATTGACGCAATCTCACCCCTTTGCCACACTTCCTGGCGGAATGGATTTTAATTGGTTGAGTGATATGAGAGAGCTATAAAAGCGCGTTTCTAATTGGACATTGATTAAAAAATAGGTGTGTCTTACAGAGATAAAATGAAGATAAAATGGTTCTCAGAATACCAATTCGGAGAGATTTTAAGGGTATTTTATCTCACTGATTTTAACGGAGATAAAATATTTTATTTTATCCGAGATAAAATGGATCTCAGAATACCACCCCTGGTCTGATTTGAAGTGCAATTGCTTCAGGGCTAATGTTTATCAACGATGATTGTTCAAGGTCAGATTTCAAATTTTAAATTGCATTTGACTTTTAAGTGTATAAATCTTAATACAAGGCGCTGAATCCCGAAATCCGGGTCTAAATTTCAACTTCGAGTCCGAGACTATGGACGGCGAAAAAAAAACCCATGCATCGGATGCATTGCATTGGCTGCGCGCTGCGCTGCAGCTGAGCTGCACAGCCATGCAGGCGCTGCGTCGCGTCGAAGGTGATTGAGCAACCAAACTTCCAAAGCCAAATTAAAGCTTGAATAAACGGCCACCTATTCACATTTTCCCTGGTTTTCTTCAATCATTTCTAAGAAAATCAGCCAATTGAGGGGAAATTGATTGCAATGTTACACGGCGTTTGCCGAGTGCCATCATCGTTTTGCGTTAGACTTAACCTTAGTTATAGATCTAGGCCTAGACTAGAAATGGGGGCTAGATAGATTAGACCATCTTAATTTCTGATTTTGGGCAGAAAGTAGACTTGATAGACAGCATCCATATCTTAATTTGACCATTGATTCTGTGCAATCAAAGACTTTTACATAATTTGTTTGCCATATTGCAAGAATTGGTAAATTTTCCTGGGCCTGCATTGGCTGGCAGAACGCGTATTTTTTTGGAGAAATTTCGAAAGTGAAAGAGCAAAGTGACTGAGCTCGTCGTGATTTTATTTTTATGCATTTTCTAACTGAATTTTAAAGATTTCATGCCTAACGGTAAGGCCTAACGGTAACTTGTCAACCATTAAATCTTCTAGTTCTAGATCTAGACTTTACCCTGTAGGCATTTAACGGACTAAAAAAATCATAACCTCCTAGCGGCTAGCCCATGCAGGCTGGCCTTAATTGAACCAACTTAGCTTGCATGGACCAACCCTCAAATGGTCTAGATTTAGGCGTCCTATACTATAAAGACAATGTGGAATTCATCTGTTTTGAGTTTATTATTTTAGTATTTTTTTATTGTTGCATAGACTATCTCATACCAACAAGTCGTGCTAGATCTATATATATTCTAGATCTACTTAGATATCCAGTGTGGAACAACATCTTCAACAAACAGATCGAGACTGGTCAGAGCATTTGTCTAGTTAGACAAATAAAGTTAGATCTTTAGACTTGGGTCTATCGATCAACAAGACAGGAATAACCGTCGTTTCTGGGGATTTATTCAACAATTTCTGACATTTTACTATAATCTCCATCGGTGAGTGAGCCAGCGCAGTTCAGCAGAGCAACCAAAATACAGAGACTAAAGCTTTTGGTCTATCGATCAACATGATCAAGATCTAGGTTAGATGTAGACTTCACTTATTACTGATTGGAATGTATTTCTAAATTTATAAGTTTTGGGGAAAATGGTGAAAAGAAATGATAACATACTACTGATAGATACGTGAATT
Organism: Lytechinus variegatus; assembly: GCF_018143015.1. Classification (NCBI taxonomy): domain Eukaryota; kingdom Metazoa; phylum Echinodermata; class Echinoidea; order Temnopleuroida; family Toxopneustidae; genus Lytechinus; species Lytechinus variegatus. The sequence continues at coordinate 27,469,167 of NC_054744.1, read as the reverse complement.
ATTTTTTTTAATACCCATTGGCATTGCTGCCTGCTCGAATAAATAAATGAGTCACGGCCTATATGGACTGCAGATAAATGCTGATCGACGCCTAGCAGAACAAGTACCAGTGCTAGACTAGGGGGTTGAAATCTAAGCAGACGACGGAGCATAATGTAGCTTAAGCATAGAATGATGATGGGTTCAGCGAAGAGCCCAGAGAAAATAAGGGGGACATATTCAATCCCGAAATGCTTTGCGAGTGGTCACAAAATCGTCTCGGCGCAAATCACCTAATTCAGCCGTCTGGTGAAATCGCTGATAACAACAATCACCAATTTGGTAATGATTTTTGTTTCCTGAAACTTGCATTTGTAAAGTTTTAAATATCAAAGTATGTTTTCATATTTATGAATTATCCCTCAACATATTTTTTAATGTTATCTTTGATATCGTTGTAGTCATATTCTTTCATATTCGTTTCTTGATCACTACTAATTTGTTTTTGCATTTGATCGGCATTTGATTTCGTTGTCATGAACAATAAAATATGCGCGCAGCTCAGTTGCATGCGCGTATCGAGTTGACCTTCCTTAGAGCAACACGCTTGTGTGTTGCTGCCCTCTACGTTCGTTGATTGACACTTTCTTCTCCAAAATGATCAAAGTTTCAAGTTAAAAATGTTTGATAGTATCCAAATAAGTAATCCAAATGAAAAATGAGTATATCCTTGATATTTACTATCCAGTTTCTGATGCAACCATATAAAACGTTTTCACAAAATGTCAGGAAACACGGTAAAATTGCACAAAATGTCAGAGCACTTTTAAAACACGTCCGACCTCTCCAACCTCTATCAGACAATTTTCTAAGGAAAGGTTGAATATATGCACCAGCGGGGAAAATAGAATTTATTACGGATTTTAAAATAAAATTATTAATTTCATCAAAGCCAGGGCTTTTTTTATTTTTCAAAACAGATACTATATCAATAACTTCTTGATTATATGTTGGAGCAAAAAATATTGAATTTGGATTAGGCAGGCCGAGAAAGTCCGAAAAACTTTTCGTCGCGGGAGGAATATCTTTAGCTAGATTTACGCCAATGGAAGAGAAATGGTTATTAAAAATATTTGAAAGGTTGTCAACATCACCAACAATAACATTATTAAATCTAATTTTAGAAATACTTTATTTATTATTGGAGAGATTCATGGTCTGTTTTAGAACCTTCCATGTGTTTTGCATGTCGTGTTTATATAGAGCCAACTGCCTCGCAAAGTAATTTTTCTTTTCAATGCGTAATATTTTAGTAAGTGTATTCTTATAAGATGTGTATTTTATTTTTGATTGTTCTGTACTTTTCATTTTTTTTTAATTTACAAAATAAGTTATTTTTTCTATTAATCGAACGTAAGATAGATGGCGATATCCATGGTGACTTAGAAATCGTTTTGTATGTATTACGCTTATCTTTTTTTAAGGGTATATGCAGGTCTAATTTCTCATTTATTATATTCATAAAAAGGTTAAAGGACGCATTAACATCTACAGAATTGTATACAACTGACCAGTCGACATTATCCAAAGAAGCACCTAGACTGGCTGTATTTTCGTGCGTAGGTCTACGTCTTCGTTGTTGGGAGTGTATCGGTCTAATTGGTGGTCTTAAAGAAAAATGAGTAAGAATCGGGAAATGGTCCGTAATGTCAGAAAGTATTATAAAAGAATCGGGAGGAGGGAGAATGTTGCAGAAAATATTGTCAATAAGTGTAGCAGTTTCATTAACTACACGAGTAGGTTTAGAAATCAGAGGCAAGAAGGAGGCCGAAAAAAAAAGTTTCAAGAAAATCTTGAGATATATTGTTGTGTTTCAATAAATCAATGTTAAAATCACCTATAAATATTACATCCTTATTAACGAGAGCTGGATTATTTGTTGTTTCGGAAAGGTAAGTTAGAAAGTCATTTGTATTTGAGTTTGGGGGTCTATAAACTACACCAATAATCATATTTTTACTACCAGGAATATTAATTTCAATAAATAGAGATTCTACAGTGGCGTTCATGGAGTTAAGATAATCACAAACCGTATACTCGTAGTCATGTGAAATATAGAACGCTACCCCACCCCCAGGTCTGTCTTCTCGGTTATTCATTACGAAATCATATCCGTTAAGAGAAAATTAATGGTTAGAATCACACGATATCCATGTCTCAGTAAGGCCAATTAAAGAAAAGGGGCATTTTTTAGAATTTGAAGTGTTATTCAAGAGTAACTGAAGTTCATCAAAATGTTTATTTAAACTTCTTATATTAGCATGCATTATGCTGAATGTATCGTCGTTAAAATTTTTTGTAAGATTATTTACCTGATGTTGCGTAATATACTCAGAAGAAGGATTTTGCAAATGTTATGATCCTATTCAAAATCGAGATCTAATTCTTCCGAAGCTAAATTTATATTATTAGTAACAAAATTATCATAAAATGAAGGATTCATTGGGTTGTTAAGTACAGTATCCTGAGGTCTCAATTCGCTGAAGAGGTCATCATTATCCAATGATGTAAATGGAAACTGAGGTGTATTGTCTATGCTAAGGAGTCAGTGGTTAGAGTATATTGGACTCACAATTGCAAGGATGTTAGTTTGAATCCCCACTCTGACATTGTCTCCACTCAAGACCCTGAGAGTAAAAAAAAAGTTTATTCTCATTTTTTAAGACAGTGTTACACCGTTTTGTGGGTCGTGTGGTCCAATGGTTAGAGTATTGGACTCACAATTGCAAGGTTGTGAGTTCGAATCCCCACTCTTCCATTGTCTCCACTTTGATAAAAGACCCGAGAGTAATGTCTGTCGTCTATAAGGTCAGCGTCTATGACTGATCAACCCAGAAGGAAAACGTTTCCTCGGTAATTGGTTTTATACCAGCTTTTCGTTTACCAGCCAAAACGCTGTCCTGTCTAGTTTCTACGGGAGTTAACATAAACAGAAACAGAAAGTTTTGGTGTAACCCTGGCTAAAGGTTACACATTTTGGTATAACCCTGGCGTTATACCAACAAGGTGTAACATTTGGCTAAAGCCGGGAATACACCAAAACCAAATTCTCCCGAATAAATTCGGACCGACTCTTCCCGAATATGGCCTGATTCAGATGGATTCGGAACCTATATTGGCACTGATTCCGGGAACTCCCTGAATCAGAGACGGTAGAATAGGTCCGAATAAGGTCCCGAATCAGAGCAGATTTGCTTGCCCAAAATATCTTGAATACCTACCAGAATCAAGTCGAATCCACCAGAATAGAATCTTGAATGCGGCCTGAACGAAATTATTCGTGGCCACATTCGGAAGTATTTTCGAGGTTATTCGGCTGGTTTTGAACATTTCAAAACGAGCTGAATCCCTCCCGATTTTTTTTCTCGCATTCAGGGAAGGAAATCAGAAATCTCCAGAATCCCCTTATCGGATAGTTTGGCAGCTGATTCGTTTCCGCTGCTCACATAGGGTTACACCAAAACCGAGTTGTTCCGAAAAGAATCGGACCGATTCTGCCTGAATGTGCCCTGATTAGGATGGCCAATCGGAACCTTTTCGTCCCTTATTCGAGGGAGCTCCTCGTATCAATACGGAGGATTCGAGAATATTCTGTTCTTCCTCCCCGAATCCGAAAAAAATCAAGAGTGATTTTAAAACATTCGTGGAGGGATTCGGCTCATTTTGAGATGTTCAAAACCAGCCGAATACACTTCGAGATACTTTCGAATATAGCCACGATAAATTTCATTCCGGCCACATTCGGGATGCATTCGGATGGAATTCTGGGAGGCATTTGGGCAATTTTGGGAAATCAATTCTTGGCAACTGTGCTCCGATTCGTCACCTTTTCCAGACCGATTCGTCTCTGATTCGGTTCGAAATTATTTTGGAGAATTCGGTTTTTGTGTAACCCGAGCTTAAACCAGGCTTTGACCTTGGTTTTAAGTTCTTACCTTTCCCAAAAATAAATTCCAATTTCCTGCCTCAGTCATGTCAAAGATACATTGTAGGTCGTTCCAAGTCTTAAATTTGTATAATGATTAGTTCCAATATGTTTTTTTTCTCTCTTCCTTTTTTCTCATTCTGCTACTTCGACGAGGACGACGACTCACTCTTCCTACTATTACTACTTGAACTTCTACTACTACTACTACTACTACTACTACTACTAATGATAATGATAATAAAAATGATGATAATAATGATAATGATAATAGTAATAATAATGCGGATAATGATAATACTTAAAATAGTACCACTATTACTGGAACTAATGCTGCTGCTGCTACTACTATGCTATGTTACTATAATAATATTCTATTACCACCACCGCCTCCACCAATACCCCAGATAACAATGTTTCGTTGGGCCAACGTTAGGCCAACCTTTGCAGTTACGTCGGGCCAATGTCGGAGGTGTAACGTTGGGCCAACGTTATTTTTGCCGTCGGGCCAACGTTGGCCCAACCTGAAAGATATGACGTTGGTCCAACGTGGGCCAACGTGGGCCAACGTTAAACCAACGTTTAGCTAACGTATACCAAACCACCAACCAACCATTAACTAACTTTAAGCCAATAAAAAAATAGATATTCTCCGTATCACTCATACTTAAAGCCTCTTGCACATAAACTATCAATTTGATCCTGCTCGTATAGACTCTAATTTTTATAGTTTATAATACCTATTCCTACACCTACAATCCTATCATCCTACACTAACAACATGTTGTTGTTTGTTGAAAATTAATGGCGACCAGTCATATTTGACTATTACCGCCAACTCGTTAGGCCAACTATTATTTTCTCTTTTTTTCGACGTGTCTTTAAAAATCGTTCCTCTCCTTCTTTTTTTTCTCCTTTTTTAATTATTATTATAAAGACCATCGTATCTTACAGGTTACCGCATGATCCCGTCCTTTCTAACGACACCGTCTAGACATCGTCCTGTCTCTCCGGTGTAGAAAGGGAGACTCTCTTTGGGATACTCTATAGTCTTGAAACTCGAAAAAGAAATAGAAAAATAAACTGTTATATAGAGTATTTTCCCGTGATATGATCTCGCATTTACCAATCAAATACATGTATGTCTGTTTTGTTTTGTATAAAAAAGATAAAATTTGATATGGGGAGGTTCAGATGATTCGAAATTTATGGGGGCATCCAAAATGAGGGCTTTAATAAATGAAATGGTGCATTGTTAAATCAAGGTTGTAACTTAGGCGGACATGGAGATGGAGTTAGTAAATAACCTACATATATATATATATATATATATATATATATATATATATATATATATATATATATATATATATATATATATATATATATATATATCATACTCATATAAATGATATATATACACACATATGTATCTACATGAACAAATATATATATTTGTCTCTTTCCGTCACGGAAGAAAAATCCTGCTATCGAATTATTCTTTTTGGAACGTTTCGTTCATTGAACGAAACGGACCAGTGCATTTTGGACACCTGCAGGGTCCCAAGAATTCAGGAGCCTGGGAATTTCCTCGGGATCGGCGATGTCTGCCTCGACAAGAAGCATCGACCTTTCAATTAAATACTTGTGGCATTTCACAATATAGTGTTCAATTGTTTCTTTCTCAGGACATGAATTGCACTGTCCCGTTTGGTCCCGAATGACAATCGGTGAAATATAAATACATATTCTCGTAGCGAGTTTGTTTTTTGTAGTTAGTATTTGCAAAAAGATGGATTTTATTTAGATTCTGAAATTATTAGCCTTCAAGTCATATTCATAACATTACATATAGTTTTTATTCATACTTAAATACATTTTATTCAATGACACGAAAAACTTCCATTTGAGATCACTATACCCCGGTTTCCCTTCCCATCAATTCTCTTCTCCAACCCTAACATGCCCCAAGCAAGCACTTTAAGTATCAAAACACCTGTTTGTTGACATCGGTCCGAAGATAACACAAGAGCCCTGCATATACAGTCACAGCAGGGGGCCACACACGATGGGATGCATGCGCAGCGCTGAGCTCGGTTTCTGCAAAACATGCCGTTATTTTAATTTGCTTATACCCTTTTTACACAGGCTAAAATTTCCTTAACCCCGTACTATAGGTGGGGCTAAATTGCCATTAAGCCCCTCCTATAGTACGGGGTTAAGCTTAGCCCACTTTCTTTTTACACAGCGTTTTTGCAAAGTGGGCTAACCCCACCTTTAGTACGGGATTATTTGGCCCTGCAAAAAAGCAGGTTTATCCCCGCAATTGCGGTGCTAAGACCGATAGTACGGGGTTAAGATCGCTAGTGTAAAACGAAAGTGGGCTAAGCTTAACCCCGTACTATAGGTGGGGCTAAATGGCAATTTAGTGAGCCCTAAATGGCAATGGCAATGGCAATGGCTAAATGGCAATTTAGCCCCACCTATAGTACGGGGTTAAGGAAATTTTAGCGTGTGTAAAAAGGTACGAGTGGAGTACTTGTACTACGAATGATCGACAAAAACCACTAGTCCGGTTTAAGCGAGTTTCGTGTGTGAAAAGCAAGCATTCCTTATCCGGGGTTAGCAATAAAAATTTGACATGCGTGAAAAGGAAAAAAAACTAGTAAGGGGTTAAGGATAGTACGGGGTTAGCGATAGTCCGGGGCTAAGAAAATCCTGTGTAAAAAGGGTATTACTTTCCTTATTTCGAAGTCGATTTTCTTCGTTCGAAATTGAAAATGGACTAACATTAGATTACTGAATACAATATGTCTTTGAAAACGTGATTAAATATATATCGAATACAATAATTTCATTCCGAAGGTCCTACTACAGGCAGAGAAGTCTTACGTAATAGCACAGCTGTTTATCTTTTGGTCCTTTGCTCAACGCTCATATACTGGCCTGTGGAGGTGAAATTGAGACAGCGGGGATTACCCCTGGATTACCTGGCCAAGCGCGGGTGATAAGGGCTTGGAAATGACATTTGGGAGATTCAAACGAAAAATGGGGTATAATACCGCAGTTTGCAATCTGAACTGCGGTCTTTATCCAAAGGGGGGTGTCACGTAATACAAAGCAATTTTAAAAATATAAATCCTTACAAAAGTTGCATTTCAAACACGATCGTTTATAATCGATCATGAATTCCACGATAGCAACTTCGTTGGGCAAACGTCGGCAATAGCGATTGCGGAAAAAATTCCGATAAATCATTTTTTTATTCGTATTAGTAAATGAAGGGGGTTGCATAAAGAGGTTTTACACCCATATTATCCCAAGTTTCTTAAAGTTGATTTTGATTTAATTGTATTGTTCAATCATATATTGAAAAAATTCCCATCATTTACAAATAACCAGAAACAGCTTGTCATGCAAGAAAAACTTACCTATTAAATGTTTTAAGTATGCGCATTTATGGGTCAACGTTACACAGTACAGAAACGAAATTACACAATGTAGCGCTCACTCAAAATGTTGGCTCGCGACAGTGGCTTTACGATCCCGACCAACCCGACCAAATTTCGACGTTGGGTAACCGTTAGACAGCTGATCATTATCCAACGTCGCGCAAACTCAAAATACCAACGTTGGCCCAATGTTGGCTGGACGTTGGCTTCACGACCGCGACCAACCCGACCACAGCCGATGTTGGCCCAACGTCGCCTTGCTAGCTGGGACACTACTATTTCTTTGAAGTTCAGAAATTTAGTATGCCTATCGTTTCATCAATTTAAGCCCCCATCACACTTATTCCGATTCAAGCAGAATTGGCAGGAATGAAAGGACTATTGTTTGACCACCAGTTGGTCAGGTCATTTAAATCTACTTCGAACACCGTTCGAAATTACCCCTCGAATGTTTTGAAAATGACCAAAATCTTCGGGACGGCCAAAAGAAATGACAAAAATATTTCGAATGCACTCAGAATGCAGTCAGAATATTTAGAATGCGCCGGGAATGTCCAAGAATGTAGGAGGAATTATCAATCTGACTCCATTGCGGTTCATTTTGACTAGTGTATGATGATTCACCTGGTCAATTTACATTTCAACTCCAGTTTGGTTAATAAATAAGTTCCTCTCAAAAATTTCTAGATTTTTTGAAAATCTGTTTCGTTCCAGCTTCTGCTTGATTCCTGCTGATTCCGAATAAGTGTAATGGAGGCTTAACCAAAATCTCAATCGTTTTCTTACCCATTCGAACGTCATAGTTTCGTACACTTAATTCCAGGCAAGACAAATTCTAGAAATTATCTATTTCTTTGGTAGTTTCGACTTCCAACCTTGAATTTTCAAAAGTGAACATGAAATATTGGTACAGCGCATCATCAACCCTCAAAGATGCTGTACGTGTTTATTATTCAGGAATATTTGACACCATTCTGATATGAATATTTTAACCAACCATTCTCGACATACAATTTACAAGAAGGCTCCCTTTTAAGTATGTTCTACTTTTAGAGAGGTGAAATTTGTATATTAAATTTTCTAATTACAGAGGAATAAGGCCCAGAAGCTCGTCTGATGAATTACGAGACATTTAAGTTGATCTTTCAAATTGTCGTTAAGAATATTATTATATAATAAACACTAGCAAAAGCAACACGCATTTATTAAGGTTTCACTTACTGCCACAAAAAAGAGACGATAATGGACACAAACGAGCACATAACGTTCTGTTTATGGCCTTCTATGGAGATACTCAGGTCACGTTCTTGTCATGTAATGGAAATTATTTACCGGAAAGTTACAGAGCCCATATAAACCCCTCAAAAAAAGTTCCGCAACTCAAGTTTAAGTGCTAATAAATTTCTTAGTGTGCCATCATCATATGTAAAAGTGGTATCATTGGAAAGTATGATTATTCCTCTTTACGATCATGTGTCATTTGTAATGCTAGTGTTATCATGAAAAACACAGACATGATAAATATGCAGCAATGTAAGAAATGAAATGTTGCAAAAATTCGTTGCCATGTCATGTTCGAGTTCTGCAACTCAAACTGCAAGTTTGAGTGCTAATGAATTTCTTAATGTGCCATCATCATGAGTAAAAGTAATATCTTTAGAAAGTATGATTATTCTCCTTACAATCATGTGTCATTTGTAATGCTAGTGTTATCATGAAATACACAGACATGATAATACGCAGCAATGTTAGACATGAAATGTTGCAAAATGCGTCGTTTGCAATAGCGAATTTCAATTGTTTCGAGGATGGACCGAGTGCATTCACTGTGCTTGAAATTCTATAGAAATGGAGACTCTTGTTGGAAATCAATGCATTTTGCAACATTTCACTTCTGACTTTTCTCGATGTTCAGGGTGATTGCATATTCCATGATTACATAATCACAGCAAATGGCATGTCATTGTAAAGATGAACAATTCAGCTTTCCAATGATACCAGTTTCATCTTTTATACTTCATTAACCAAAAAGATATCATCCCCCAAATCCGAGTTGCAAAACTTTTTTTGAGGGGTTTTTATATGAATATTGAAACGTGTTAAAGGTCATATGACACCAATCCATCTTATTCTAGATACATAGCTATTATCAGAAAGTTTTACTTGAAAAATACGAATTTGCCATCGGTTCCTGTGTACGACGAACGGGTGTCGAGTTATTCAATGGAAATGAACTTCAATGGGAACGCCCATTAAAATTTTTCGAAAGAGTCGACCGATCGACCTGTCAATCATCGAAGGAAGGTTTTCCAAGCTGTGCAGATGGACCCATAGTTATTTTACACGTTCCTCGTGTAGTTGCTGTTTCGACCGAGCTCATCCTTTTTTTTTATATTTTTGAGGTTTTGATCATAGCTGCAGCATCGTCATCATCTGCGTCTAATTCTTCAGACTTTGAAGATTCAGGTTCTGAATATTATTCCAGCAATTCAATTTACTTACTTTGAATCCACACGTGCAACCATAATAGGCACTTCACGCCCCAAACGTCAACAACGCTCAGTAGTAGCTTCCTTCCCTGACGTCATAATTGTCACGTGATATACGAAACCAAATCGGGCTGAATTTTTGTGCGCGGGGTGAATTTGGCTCAATTTTCAATATAAAACTGACTTTGAACCTAATGTAGGATGTTTTTCGGGTGAAATTTTGATGGAATCGTAATTAGTAACCACTAAGCAAACGAATAAATCAGCACCTTTGCTGAATTTCATGGGACCTTTACATTTTTGTTGTTCTGTGTTGATTCGTGTTCTAATAGGGTATAGATTTAAATTCACCATTGTTGCAACCATGGCAACCTTGAAAAAATTTGTAATAGTCTATACATGTATAACCACAGAGCTATTATAATCATCTCATTAAAATGTATACAATATGTAGGCCTAGATATGTTGCTCTTATCAAACTAGAAAGCCTGGAAATATAGATAGGGTTCTCTAAAGGAATTAATTCATGACCCCAAGTAATTCAATCGCTGTCATCAATGTTATAAGCATAATGAGCTAATTAACTTAATACGTGTAGTATTATTTGTATACACTTATTTGTCAATGTACATAATTGGTACAATGTCCTAATTAACATTATATTTATGTGCAATCTACAGCCATTGCATATCCAGAAAATCTAAAAACATAAATTATACAGCTCTGATAAGGTATTAAGTAAAGGAATTCATGGCATCACTTTTTTATTTTTTGATAATGAATTTGTCATAAACGACATTATGAGCTTAATGTTAGATATTTTCAATTTTCATGGCTTTTTAAATTTAGTCTAACAGGAAAGAATATGTAGTTAATTATGGTAATTAACGATTTTTTTTTTAATAAGAACAAAATAAACATTCATGGTAGAGACCAAAATGTTAAAAGGAAATAGTATCAGTATATCGAATGTGAGTTTACTACTCAATTGAATTATTTAATCATGTGGGCCGTTTCATAAAACTGTTGATTGATTGATTGATTTCATTTATTCTTTTTCATTCCAAAATTTAACAAAAGTTACAATGTAAAGCATAACACAAAAATATCATATACAGAAATGAAAAAAAGGGAACCCACTGGAAACCAAAGCTTGTTAGTATGGGTTCCCTGCAATAAATAGTATTTATTTTTTCAAAGATATACATCTTTGAAAAAACAAAAACGGCACACACACACACACACCCACACAAACAAAAACAAAACAGAACAAGACAAGACAGCAAAAAAAAGGAAAAGAAACACTACAAAACATAGACGGACAGAAAGATTATAAAAGCAATAGAACTAGACATAAAGATGATAGAAAGAGAGAGAGAAAAAAGAAATGTGAGAGGAGAGGGAGAAAGAGAAAAAGGAAGAAAATAAGAAGGGAAGAATAACAAAAGAGGTGGAAGCTGCTTTAGCGCTTATGCAGAAATGTTTGAGTTCTGGGGTTTATACTCAGGATAAAAATTTTCTTTAACCCTCGACTGAAACTTAATTGTGTTGGTTTGTTACGTAATGATTCTATAAGGGAGTTCCATAGTTTGATACCTGTAAAATAAATGTTTTATTCAAGAGGATTGTTCTAGCTCTTGGTGGATGAAAGAGCGGACCTAGTAGGATAATTACATAACATTGACTGGCCTTGAGGAAGATACCAAATATATTTACCAAACTAGTCTCATATTGCCCCGAGTCGAATGACGAGGGCAATATGTGTCTAGTGAGGGTAATATTTTTGGTATCTCCCGAAAGGAACGCCAGTCAATATTATTATTATTACCCGTTCAACTCTTTCAGGTACATTAAATTAACATATTGATAGATTATATAACTAAATTGTTGGACTTACCCTGGTCAAGCCTCTAGTGTCAATTCTTGTCATGTCTGCAATATATTTCCTTGTTATGATCTCCACAAATTGTGCTGAAAATGTTTCCACAAAGGCTGGTAAATATGCACCTACATGTACATGTATTAGTCAGGTCCAGATTTGAGAAAAGTAGACTGCCTTAGGCAAATCGTGCTGAATTGAGAAGTGCTTTAAATAATTTGAGGGCGCTGAGTCCAAATTTGCTGTTTGCCAAACTTGATTTTGATGTTAAAATCCTCAAATTGGCAAAAACAAAATGGCCGCCATTCTACACCCATTTTTAATCTATTCTGACCCCCAAAACTTGTAACAAAAATGTTTGTCAACGGTTTTTGGTACTATTTGACCTCAAATATAGCATACTAAAAATCCACCAAAATCCGTATCCGGGAAAGTGGTTATTTTCAAGATGGCGTCTAAGATGGCCGCCATTAACTGAAAATTAAAATAACCGGCACTTTATCTACCCTAGACACCTTTTCCGGTGCATACATGTATTCAATGCATGGTGGAAGGCGAAAAAGGAAAGAGTGAACATAAGCACGTAGGGTACCTGAAAATCCAAGATTGCGTAAAAATGGCTGCCATGGCCTAAAAATTCATAATTCATCTTTTACATATTTTAGTGTCTTTTATTTGGGTTGTACTCATCACGTTACGTACGTAACGTGCCCTATCGTGAAAAAGACATCCTTTTTACGTGTTTTTTTGGTCGCGCATGGTATCCACTCGTCAATGTAAGTGGCCCCCCTGGCTTGCACCATGGACCTACTGCTCCATGCTTGCACTTACTGGGGAGAGAGGGTGACAAAATGACCAAATTACTGATAAGTATTTTTTTTTTCTTAATAGAGTCACGACCCATATAGGATATCTCTTTTTGATAGTCTCTTTTTTATTTTTGTAATCGGTGTTCTGCCTTCTTTTCTTGATTTCTCTCCTTTTTCCCCATTTGTTAATTTCTTAAAATATTGATTGGCGGGGCCTTCTCAGGCACCGCCTGAATCTTCCCGAGAGCAGACTGTTGGTTATGAATGTCACTCAATTATTATTATCACTTAGATATAGAAGTAAATATTATTTTCATTATATCATTTCTACTATAAATAACTACTATTATCATTTTCATTTATATTGCTATAATGATCATTATTATCATTTTATCTTTTATTATTATTATTGTTGTTATTATTATATATTATATTTTGATGGCTATCATTGTCATTTATACCACTATTATTTTGTTTCTATTCTTATCTATATATTTCTTCAATTGTTCACACAAATTTATTTAGTGCCCCAATCAATACATTACTTAATTTCAGTGGATTTTATCAGTGAATAAAATTTTACGATTAGTAGTTTATATCAATATTTGATCCGTTCTGATAACTTTAACATTTTAGTCATTTTCATGTCATTATTCATGTAAAATTGATTGTTTATTTGTTACCAAGCATTACCTAGATAACGACTCAGAGTTTGATTTTATTTACATGTATGATGATGATGATATTTGTTGTAATCTTGATTCTGTTTTCATCACGTCATTGAGGAAAAACAGCTTTTTGTTGATCTTTGGAACCTGAATAAAAATATTCTAATAAATAAAATAATTAGACAAAATGTCTATTGGACCAACTGAAATTAGCCGACGTAGCTATAGGACCAAAAATTAACATTGGATAAACTGATTAACATGATTAATGGACGAGTAACCTTAAAGGTTAAGTCCACCCCAACAGAAAGTTGATTTGAAAAAAGAAAATCCAACAAGCATAACACTGAAATTTTCATCAAAATCGGATGTAAAATAATTATGTTATGACTTTGTAAACGTACGCTTAATTTCAGAAAACAGTTATATGAAAATCCTGGTCGGTATATGCAAATGAGGGAACTGATGATGTCATCCACTCACTATTTCTTTTGTACTTATTATATAAAATATGACGTATCCTAATTTTCTCCATATTGTCATGTAAAACAAAGTTTTTTCCTTCCTGAACATGTGAAATTGCCATTGTTTTAACATTTCATGGTTCAGTCCAGTTGGTCCTTATTGTCAAATCTGTAAAAAAAAATGTATGATTCAAACAATAACAAAAATAATGAGTGATGGACATCATCGACTCTCTAATTTGCATATTACTGATTTGAGCATATAACTGTTTAGTGAAAATTATATAAGCGAAACTTTGAAATGTCAAAACTTTCTTATTTTACATCCGACTTTAATGAAGTTTTCGGCATTATGCTTGTTTGATTTTTCTCCATTGATTCAAATCAACATTTACCTGGGGGTAGACTTGACCTTTAGTAAATAAGTTTTGATGAGGGTTATATCCTGGTTTACACCGGATCCGAATCAGCTGTGAGTATTCGGGTGGTTTCGTGAGTATAGGCCTATCCTGTTCTTCCTCCGCGAATGCGAGAAACTATTCGGGAGGATTCGTGAACGTTCGCGGAGGAATTCGGCTCGTTTTGAAATGTTCAAAACCAGTTGAATCACCTCCAAAATACTCCCGAATGTTGCCACAGAAAATTTCATTCGAACCATGTATTCGGATGACAGAATACGTGTATTCGGATTGAGTTCGCAGCTGATTCGGTTCCAGTGTAACAAGGCTTGATTCACTTCGTGTCTCTTTCCATGCCTGTCGTGCAATTCGTTACGAATTAGCCTTTCGTGACATCGTTATAAGCTTTGGACGATTCATTTTTTTTCTACGATCAATACTACCGCCACGATCGTTCGATCTGATACGACCTGATACGACCACTACGATTACTCCACGATTAACTCAGCAGTTTTAATCGTGACAGTGGTTACTGTTTACACGTGTATCATATTTGCAAAAGCGTTTAAAGGTTGAGGGTGTACTTCAAAAATAATTGCCGCCAATATAATTGCTTAACTATATGCTAAAATCGTTAGAATTGACAAAATCATCATTCACTAGTTGTGATGAGGGTTATTCACAAAGATATTTACACGTGTACCACACATTTAATAAAGCCTTATAAAGAGAAAGCTCTATTTAAGCAATAGTGTATTTTGTGTGCTTAATACCGCAGTCACATTTACTCTACGGCGAGTCGAAAAAAAACCATTTTATTCATTTTTATATAAACCACCTATTACAATATTTATATATATATATATATATTTGAAATGCGATTGTGCTTTTTAAAACGGAGTCAAATTTTTTTGGTGTTCACATGTTACTATTAAAGAAAGTCCCCCTTGCTCCCCCATTAGGAAAAGCTGGATCCGCATTGTATACTTGTGTATCACAGTCCAACTTTCTTGATGCTTTTAGTCAGGCAGGCCTCGAATCTAAAGATTTAGCCTATAAATACGCTACGAAAATTAACTCTGATATGGTTTTAAGTTTGACCACTGCCCCCCCCCCCTCCCCTCTTTGCGAACTCCTGGATCCGCCCCCTATGCCCATATAAAAAAAAAATCCATTGGAGGATTCATGCCTAACATTTTCTCTTTACGGCATCAAGCATGACTTCAGACGGGATCCGTCTGTTTGATGCTCCGCAGTTGCATACTGATTTGCGCACTGTAGTGGATGGTAAACCGATCATGGTCAGTCCAAGGAGACCTACAGAGTCCCATTTTTACAGACAATTCTCGACCAACCGACATCTGGCAGGCCTGACGTGTTTCCCTTTCCAGCCATATAAACCATCCTGATGTGAAGATCAGGTTCCTTGGGTTCCTACCATCGAGCTTTACCAGGACATGAACACCGGTACCCCGTCTAAGATCGTAATAGAAGATGGATTCAGGTTCTCTGTAGATGTGCGTGAAGAAGAGTAGTTCATCTACGATTGAACAGAGAGGAAGCCACATTGATTATGATTCATAAAACTCCACCTAAATCTTGTAATAGGTAATTGTCAAAAATTAACTACGTGATAAACTGTAGTTTTCCCATCTATCGCATTTGACCTGTATACTGATGTAATGATTATTATACGAATCAGAAAGCAGTGATGATAGAACTTTGAAGTACATGGAGTAGCATTGGCGTCGGAAGCCAACTAAATTAGAAGGGGACAACAACGTAGTCAACACACCATTTGGTCTAATATTGCCATTTAAGCCTGGGTTGAACTATAGGGTTTCACCGAAAGCGAATCGACTCCGAATCCATTCAAATATGCCCATCCGCGGGTTGTTTCGGGAGTATTATATTCTGTTATTCCTCCGCGAATGGGAGAATAATTGGGAGGGATTCGGGAACACTCGCTGTCAAAGCCCAATACTCTCCTTAATATTCCAAAATGTGGCTGCAACAAATTTCATTCAAGCTACATTCGGGATCTATTCGGATGGCATTCGGTTGGATAAGGGGAGGCATTCGGAGTATTCTGGGCATTTTCGGACCTATCCGCATCATTTTAAGGAGTGACGGTCCGAGCTCGGAGCAGTCGGCTATAATTCCGATTCGACCGGGTCAACATTCGGGTCTTCATTTGGCTGTAATCGGAGCAATCTAGCCACATTCTGCTCGATTCTGGGCACTTTTGGCTCGATTCTTGCCACTATTGGGGTGGCATTCAGCTGCTTTCTGCAGAAGGGCCAAATTGAATGGGGGTCAATTCTTGGCGATGAATCGGGACCTATATCTGGGAGCCATTCGTCACTATTCGGGGAACTCCAGAGACGATAAGGTTCCGAATCCATCCGAATTAAGTGGTATTCGGGCAGAATCGGTTCGAATTCAATCGGGCGAAATCAGTTCTGGCGTAACCCTGGTTTTAGTCTAAATGCCACCGCACACCTTACCACTGGCACGACTGGTCCACGATATAATTTTGAAATATATCACATTTTGTTAATTTTCTTAAAAGGTGGATCAAAAGTATCTTTTCATTTAAGGTTCAAATTAATTGAAAGAACACTAATATAGCGGATGATTGCAGGCGTTTATTTTGGATTAAAGACCAAATTAGTTTCAAACAGGCGCGTACGCAAGGGGGGTTAGGGGGTTCAACCCCCCCCCCCCCCCTTTTTTTTTTGGGGGGGGCTTGTCTCCCCAGAGGTCGGTCTGGTCAAGGAGTTATCGGGCAAGCGCCTGATAACTCCTTGGTCTGGTTACGGACAGTTCCCCTACCCAATAATGTATATGACAGCAATAATGAACAGAATCTCATGTTTCCGACGAAAAACACAGAAAAAATTTCCGCTCGCTTCGCTCGCTCCATTTTATTACACTTTTATTTTCGCATGTCGCCGACATGATCACGGTATCGCCATTAACAAGGCCATACGTGATTATCATGATGTATACTTCTATTATGAATACAAGTGAACCAAGACAAAGACACACGTTTTCTTACAAAATGTTTTACCAATATGAAAACCAAAATGACGGAAAACGCTAAAATGTCGGTTAGCTCGCTCCGCTCGCTCGCTCGTAATAATTTATGAAATTCCATAAGTATCTAGTCTCCTGTTCAAGGCCGTATTATGAGTGTTACGAATAGAAGGACATGTAGCATCGACTAATACTTGATTTACTAACAAACTATTGACAAGAAATGTATGTTTTGAAAGGAAAACGCGAAAATTTCGGCTCGCTCACTCCGCTCGCTCGTAATCATTTATGAAATTTCTTAAGTTTCTAGTCTCTTGATCAAGGCCATATCATGAGACTTACGAGCAGAAGGACATGTATCATCAACTAATATGTAATCATTACCAACAAGCTATTGAGAAGAATTGTATGTTTTGACGGAAAAACGCAAACATTTCGGCTCGCTCGCTCCGCTCGCTCGTAATTATTCATGACATTTCTCAAGTTTCTAGTGTTCTGATCAAGGCCATATCATGAGTGCTACGATCCGAAGGACATGTAGCATCGACTATGATACCAACAAACTATTGGCAAAAAGGTTATTTTTTCAACGCAAAAACGAGAACATTTCTGCTCGCTCGCGGGTCATGACCGCACTGTTACATACCCCATCCCCACTTAAATGTTATTGTCTTATTTGCAGCGCTGAAAAAAAAAAAAAAAAAAATCATCACCCCCCCCCCCGCTCATCACTTTTTAGAGACTGGGCGGGAGATTTAAAAAAAAATCAGCTCGACCCCCCCCCCCCTTTCAAAAATCCTGCGTACGCGCCTGGTTTCAAATCATGGCCAATGATTCGTACTATTTCTTTGACGTCATTGCGACTAGATATTGAATTCGCTTTTATTCTAATAAGGATGATGCCACAGTCACAGATTGGAACATAGGTATTCGTACAAAGACTTAGAATATTACACAATAAGACATTCCATATCTCAATATTAGCACCCAAATCTACTACGTTCTATTCCAAAATCGAAAAGCAGGCTAATCGTAAGGTGGGCGACGGTATTTAATAAACAAACTGTTTATGAACCAATTATTATATTGATGACAAAAATGTTAGAAAAAAATAATAATAAATTTCAAATGGGTATATATACAAAGTGGAAATCATAGCATATGGTTATTAGGTCTACACTCTAAGAAATAAAGGTTCAAAATTGAACCCCGAAAGGTTGATGCAAAATCAGCACCCTATAGGTTCAAAAATTGAACCCCTGATTTGGGGTTCAAAAATTGAACCCTGCGGTTGGGGTTCATTTTTGCACCCTGCGGGTTCAAAACTGCACCCCTAAATTTTAAATTGAACCCCTATAGGGGTGCAGTTTTGAACCCGCAGGGTGCAAAAATGGACCCCAACCGCAATTTTTGAACCCCAAATCAAAGGTTTAAATTTTGAACCCATGTATAGGGTGCTGATTTTGCATCAACCTTTTGGGGTTCAATTTTGAACCTTTATTTCTGTGTAGACTATTGAGAACTAGACAAGTGGGTATTATACCAAGTATCGAATAGACCATACGGCATTTAGAATTAAGGAGTTTGTCGACTAAACTCTGAGAATCATTTTGGTTTAAAGGCAATGGATCAAGTGGGATTAGATTAGACTATGGGTGAGTACAAAAGAAAAAAAGACGAATGTAGATCCATCGGCAATTTTTTTACTAAATTCAGACAAAATGTCAGATCTTAAATATAAAGTCAACTTGATTTAAGGTGACAATACAAACTTCTGCCTAGTGCTGGGCGTTAGTTCGATATTATCGAAATCATTCGATGCTGGAAGAATAACGAGTACTCGAGCAGATAATAGTTTTATGATTTTAGTGATATATCGCTGTATCAAGATATAACCAGAAATATTGTCCATTATGAAAATTTCATTGACAAAAACGCTGTTCTGATTGCTTTTAACCAACCCAGAACTTTGTAAATTTTCAGACTCGGCGATATATCGTGCTATCGGTGATATTTTGGTGGGGATTATCGACTAACATTGATATCAAATATCGACCAGCACTATTTATTACACCACTTAATTCTTCCGCAAGCTGGATCTACAAATTTAAAGTGTAAATCATTTAATATTGACATACATTATAATTTTGAGTAATATTTTGCTATTTTACCATCTTCATCCATACACATTCCGGTCGGAGCATCTTCTAGCCCATCTGTAATCAATCTATATCCTGTAGCCTCCATATCTACACGGTATATTATCTCCCAAGTTGAGAAATAGATGTATCTACATTCGAAGAAATAAAACAAATAATGGCGAGTCTTAAGATTATTGCCTATATAATGACAATATTAAAATACAACCGTATTTTGTAAATTTATATAAGTACTGTTCACACACATGTTGTTAACTCGAGTAAGTGCCCATTGTATATTCCTTTGTTGAATCTTCTTTTTAAAACAAAATCTGATACTTCTTCACAGGGGATGCCTCTAATAATAATAATAATAATAATAACGTTTTATTTACCCAGGGTAGCCACTTCAGTTAGGAAAATGCTTTACCAGCGGGCCCTGCATAACATAACATGTTATCATTACCCTTCTCCAATCTAAATGCTGAGCGCCTAGCAAGCAGGCAGAAGGTCCCATTTTTATAAGTCTTTGGTATGACTCGGCCGAGGATCGAACCTACGACCTCCCATTCATGAGGCGGACGCTCTACCGCTGAGCCACCATGCCCGGTCTAGGGTGCTTTGATATGAAAGCAAAAATTAATTCAACCCATCAGTGTAAAGGATTCACGGTGCAATATGATTTCTTTTTTGGGCATATATATGTTTGTCCTGGACAGGGCCAATTTGGCCTTTCTGTAATTACGTTTAAATGTATTTTAAATTTTGATTTATTGAGATGCATCAACATCATTTCTATTTGTTGTTATTATTTAAGACACAACATTTTTTATTGTTTTTTTTTCATTGCATATTGAAGTTTTTTGCAATTGGTTATGCAATTTTGGGCTTGTTGGCCGCCGGAATGAAACCCGATTTAAAGAGATAGAAATAGATGTCCTTGTCTTTAGACATGAGAATGAACAAGATGTAGAAGCGGGCTATAAACGTATGCTCTGTCATGCAGGGTGTCGTATATGCATGATGCCCTGCATGGTAGGTCTAACATGTCTCTGATTGGCTGGAAGAAGTCACATGAACATCCACATATGCTGACGTGACAGTTTCGATAGGTGGACAAAATGGAACTGATGTGACTGTAGTCCAGATTGGACCTTGGTGTTTGGATATTCTCTCTCCCAAAGCTAACACGGAGGGCACAGGACCCCCACTCTCTTATCAGCACCAACGCACTCATCATCAAGGGCTCACAGGCCTAATTCATTTCCCATAGACTCGTGTGTTAAAGTGGCACTTAAAAAGAATTCATAAAAAATAAGGAGGAATTTCGAGGGTTGAATGTTACTACTAGTGGATAGGATAAATGTCTGACATTCCATATCTGACCAGAAAAAGTGTACCTCGACCGGCTCATTTTGAAAATAAATCAGCATTTATGAAGACTACACCTGACGGGACCAAATTCATCACTTAAGAAAGTAAATGACCCTAATTCTTCCGCCAGTAAAAATATAGTTCTATAGTGGTGATATACCTTTCCCATTGGAAGAAGTAAGTTCAGTAGGTACCTTCCCTAGAATCAGTGTTAGATTGTTAGTCATATTCATTCATTTTTGTCAATCAGCAATATCAAATTTAAAAAAATGAGCAATGGGTTGGGACGAATGAATATCTATGGCCTGTCAGTGATTAGGCCCGTGCAACCTCAAGGTGAGGAGGGAATATGAGTGGACTGGATTGGCGCTGCAGAGAGTAGGCATGGTATGAGTCATGTGCCCTCTATGTTAGCTTTGGGAAAGAGAACTTCCAAACATAAAGGTCCAATGTGGACTACTGTGACTGAGGCATATAGCGTGATTGGATATTGCAGACTTGGACCCATGGACCTTTTTTGGGGTAAAGAATTTCGAGATTTCATCATGCATATGAATCTTATCTCCATTGACTTAATGTCAATGAATTTAGCAGCACAGAACACAGTATAAAATACATGAATAAATACATTTAAATTAAAGTAGTCGCCCGGAGGGTGGGGGCAGGGGCTATTAAAGGGATGGTCCGGGCTGAAAATATTCATATCGAGATAAATAGAGTAAAATTCACAAAGCAAAATGCTGAAAATTTCTTAAATATCGGATAACAAACAACAAAGTTATAAGTCTGTCAATATTTTGTGAAAACAATTATATGCACATTTTCATGAATATTCATTAGGTGGGATGATGATGTCACATCTCCACTTTCCTTTTTCTTATGTTATTAAATGAAATCGTAAATTTATCATTTTTTCATACATGTGTAAATTATGTGTCTCTATTATAATGAAATAATTTGCGGCAATAAATAACTAATGCACTTAACCAGTTTTTATTCCAATTGTTTAAGTTCTTGGTAATTTGTTTCTAATAAACCTAATTTTAAATAATAAAATACAAAAGAACAAGTGCAGAACAAGCGGCCCACCCAATGAATATTTATAAAGACGTGCCTCGAACTGTTTCACCGGAATAATGCATATTTTAAAAATTCAATATCGTTAATATTTGTTATCGAATTTTGATCAAATTTTCAGCATTTTGCTTTATGAATTTTACTCTATTTATTGAGATACAAATATTTCCAGCCTGGACCATCCCTTTAAATAGGTTGTGGATCTCCGGGTTTCTTATAAATGGGGAGTGAACTGTGTGTGGTCTCTCATTGACTGTGTTATGAATACATAGTCTTGAAATATACGTTTTCAGACATCACTTATACTACAGAGAATAAATTGACCTATGATTGTATTCATATATCATGTATATAGAAAAGCTAAATTGTTTTGAGAGGAAAAGTAATTGTTTTGCTACTTGGTAACATAATTATTGCGGTCGAAAATATATTGAGTAGTTGATTAGCATGTTATAATTTAAGTGGGTCTATAGACTAGCATTTTGGGTTAGGGAAACTAGCCAGGTATGAATAGTTGAGGACTCGAGATGGCGCTATTGGTTTGTACCTACTTTGCTTTAAGAGGTGACATTGAACATGAAATCTAAATCCAACTTTGGGGGACAAAACCTAAGTACCAAAGTCGATATTCAAATCGTCTTTTGGCATGCTTGCATCACTCATGAAAAGTACTTTGAAATTGTAATCCTCGGCATACTTCGGCATAATAATGTGAGTAGAGTGAAAGAGACACCGATCTAAAGCTTCCTTCCCTTATAAAGTCAAGCTTAACGCTACGGAGAGATTTTTGAAACGGCACCTATATTACCTTACCCTCTTCTCTGATCTATCACAAACTCCTTGGTAACTTTGGGAAGGAAATAGTTGACGATCTCATCAGGAGAAATCCCGTTTTGATTGTTCCGATGTAGTGATGGCAACTTTATTTTTTGGAGGTCTATACCCGAGTTCCAGTAGAGTGAACGATTGGCAAAGTAAATGTCCATGTCTCTAAAAACTAATGAAATTATCAGGGATTATAAACTTCACGGAACAATATTGATAATTATTGGTGTGATTGTGATGATACGAATATTGTAAGTAATAATGATACCGATACTTATAATAATAGTAGCAATGATATTAATATTGGTGATGAATATTGATTTCCACGAATGAAAATGTAAACCTCAATGATTATCCTGAAATATAATCAAAATAAATGAAGAATAGTCAAAGAATGCTCAAATATTTCACTTTAACTAGTTTCGTCTTTAATTCTTCAGAAAGTGAAATATTGATTAACAACAAATTCATACAAAAATTGCGCTCTAGCGCCATATATCAAGCATGTATACGCTGATGAGATGCGTTGCGTAGCAACGGAATCATTATGTTATCACCATTACGTAATTTACGTCATAATCTAAAACGCTATGATCAAAAGACGTAATTTACGTCATAATGTGAAGCGCTATGATCAAAAGATATTTCATTATTATTTACACCCATTAAAATAATCAATGGTTAGTCCATTTCCATTTTATTCTTTATGATGTTCAAGCCTATTCAACTCCGGCTGAAATATGTCAATGAAACGTTTCTCTTTTATTTTACGTTCATTTTCATTGTCTGTTTTTAATTTGTAAAAAGGTATAACAAGAAATTCTGGAGTTATGTCTTTTGCACATATTGATATGTGTTTACTTACATTTAGAATTTGATATTTTTTCTCTCTTATGTGTTGACGGTGGAGGGTCATTCTATTCCTCAAAATACCTCCTGTTTCTCCAATATATTGTTTTCCACATCCGTTGCAGGTCATGCAATAAATCAAATTCCGAGATGTGCATGAAAATGAATCTTTCAATTTGAATATGTTTTTATTATCATTGTTTTTAATTCTAATTTATCCGTAGTAGGCATATATGGGCACGTTTTACATCGTTTATTATCACATTTTTTCGTCCCTCCTTATCCTTATTCTGTATGCATACAGAAAGCACGTTCTATAGAAGAAAAAAATTCTAAGACAAACAAGGAAGAAGATTGATCAGTTGAATAATATTGTTTTCGTGTCTACATATAATCCGAATAATGGAGACTTTTCAAATTCTATAAAACGGTCAATGTCCCTTTTGAACAATTATGCTAACCTTAAAAGGGTATTTGATAAAACTAATTATGTTGCAAGCAAAAGACAAGCTCCTAATTTGAAGAAAATTTTGACATAAGCATCGTTAGACAAATCACAAGGAGGGACGAAAAAATGTGATAATAAACGATGTAAAACGTGCCCATATATGCCTACTACGGATAAGTAGTAGATAGGGTGCTGAGTGCTGATGATAAACAAATAAACCTTCTGGGGATGATAGCTCATGTGATAACCAGA